>NW_010432845.1:0-985 GCF_000710305.1 Buceros rhinoceros silvestris
GGTGGAGATTCAGAACAAGCAGATGATTGAGTGGGCCCTGGGCGGCTTCCAGCCCTCTGGCCCCAAGGGCCTGGAGCCCCCCGAAGGTGAGTGCTGGGGTGGGCTTGGGGCTGTGCTCGCGGGATGAGGACCCATTCGGTGGCTTCCACAAGTCACCCAGGACCCCCAGGCATTGACTCCAGCATCACCGTGGTGGGCAGAAGAAGTGCCACGGGGCTGGCAGGGCTCTCTGCCGGGTGTGGGGCAACTGGGACCCCTCTGACGGGACCCCCCCACCATGCTCTTCGCAGAGGAGCGAAACCCCTACAAAGAAGTTTACACGGAGATGTGGGTAGAGCCAGAAGCAGCCGCCTACGCACCACCCCCACCCGCCAAAAAACCCCGGAAAAGCACAACGGAGAAGCCCAAGGTCAAGGAGATCATCGACGAGCGCACCCGAGGTACCCCAGGGGTGGTTGGGCATCCCTGTGTTCCCACCACCCTGCAAGGAAGGGGGTTTGCTCAGCTGGGACCCTGCTGGGGTTTGATCCTCGTGCCAGGAGGCTGGTGCTGACCGTGGAGAGCTCCCTCCCAGGAGTCCCCTACCTCAGGGAGGGGACCTGACTGGGGCAGGACCCCCACCACCCTGACACTTTTCTCCCTCCCCAGAGCGGCTCGTGTATGAGGTCCGGCAGAAATGCAGGAACATCGAAGGTGAGCATGGGGCAGTGCCTGCCTCCGGGACTGGGCTGGGGGGGGTCCCTCTCCAGCCAGGCACCAGTTTTGGCTGCAGAGCTGGCGGGTGGAGGGGGCCCAACGGCCTGGGGGACCAGTTTGTCCCATCTCTCAGCTGAGCTGGCAGCAGGGACTGCAGTGGTAGTGGCCATGGAGTGCCCTGGGCAGTGACAGGGACCCCGTGGCTGGTCCCTGTCCTGGTGTGCTGGCGGTTTGGGGCTGGGGAAGGCTCTCAGGGGCAGGGCGGCCCCCCCCGCGCGGGGCGACCATC
>NW_010432845.1:1061-1543 GCF_000710305.1 Buceros rhinoceros silvestris
GGCAGAGCTTGGCGTTAACCTCTCCCCTTTTGCCCCCACCAGACATCTGCATCTCCTGTGGGAGCCTCAACGTGACCCTGGAGCACCCTCTATTTATCGGAGGAATGTGCCAAAACTGCAAGGTACAGCGTGGGCAGCCCCGGCACCTGGCAAATGGGCACGGCTGGGTTCCCCCGGACCCCCTATGCCAGAGATCTTCCTGCCAGGCCCCTCTGCCAGGAGCTGCCGCAGTGCCCTCGCGGGGTGCCCAGCCTCACAGCAGCATCCCGGTATTCCTGGCCACTCTGCACTCACACTCCGGCTTTCCTCCAGAACTGCTTCTTGGAGTGCGCGTACCAGTACGACGACGACGGCTACCAGTCCTACTGCACCATCTGCTGCGGGGGCCGCGAGGTGCTCATGTGCGGCAACAACAACTGCTGCAGGTCCGGCAGCGCCGTCCCAGCGTGGAGCTGGGGAGGTTTCAGTGATGCCATGGTCCT
>NW_010432846.1:0-7153 GCF_000710305.1 Buceros rhinoceros silvestris
ATTGTCCCCCTGTACTCGGTGCTGGTGAAGCCACACCTTGAACATTGTGTTGCATTTTGAGCCCCTCGCTTCAAGAAGGACATTGAGGTGCTGGAGTGTGTCCAGAGAAGGGCAATGAGGCTGGTGCAGGGTCTAGAGCAGGAGCGTTATGAGAAGCGGCTGAGCGAACTGAGGTTGTTTAGCGTGGAGAGAAGGAGGCTGGGGGGAGACTTTATCACTCTCTACAACTACCTGAAAGGAGGTTGCAGCGAGCTGGGTGTCCGTCTCTTCTCCGAAGTGAGATGGCCTTAAGTTGTGCCGGGGTGGGGGGGATGGTGGTGATGGTGTTTAGTTTGGATATCATGGAGAAATTTCTTCACCAAAGGGTTTGTGAAGCACTGGAAGAGTCTGCGCAGGGAAGTGGTGGAGTCCCCATCCCTGGAGGTATTTCACAGACATGTAGATGTGGAGCTGAGGGACATGGTTTAGGGATGACCTGATAGCGCATGGCGAATGGTTGTACTTGATGATCTTGAAGACGCCTTCCAAATTATATGGTTCTGTGATCCTATGATTTCTTTAATGTTGGGAAGGAAAGTTCATTTGTTTAGGTCCAGGTCATCTCCATACCAACGTGATGGCATATATGCAGGATGCGTCTTTGTCCAGTGTCAAGTTACTTTGTCAAGAAGTTAAGTGACTTATTTGATCTTTTTAATTTTGAAAATACATATCCACTCGCCTCAACAAGTTTCTTCAAACTCTTCAAGTTGTATAAAAAACTAGCAGGATTGGGAATTTTCTTCCAGTTTCTCTTCTGGTGTAATGTTTGTTTCTACAGTTGTTCATTTTACTGTTCTTCGAGCATGATGCCTCTGACAGCTTAGTATACATAATACCAAAATGCCTGGAGGTAAAGGTGGTTTTTTAACGCTTCGGTATCACCAGAAGAATTTTTACTGTTCACTCTTTAAAATCAAGATTTCAACATATTCCCTTACAGAGTAACAGCTTGCTAAGCTTGCTCTGTGGTGTGAGTGGATGTTGTCATTCTCAGTGATCAGTGATGTTGGCTGCTTCTGTGTAGTTAAAAATACCGTTGACTATAATCATACGTGCAGTTGCTTGAACATAGGCGTTGTTGTTCAAACTCGAATGGCTGAGCAGCCAATTAATCACGGAGGAGATGTGCAGCAAACCAGAAAATAATCACGGCTGCATCCTGACATTGCATCAATTAACTTGTCAGCGTTAACTCAAAGCAGAGGTACAAATATGCAGAACAGTGTCAAGACAATGATTATTTCGTGTTCATCCAGTTTTATTCTCCAAAAATGTATGTATATCATTCCCTGGGAAAACTGGAGGAGATGGAGAACTCCGGTTGTTGTTTGTGGAGTGTTCTGGTCGCCTTTGCAGGTATTTCCTATTACAGGTTTAGACAGTGATTTTGAGCTGGATTTTGCAGTGCCTGTTTCCATAATGACGAAAATTGTAGGTTTGCCAGGTTGCCGGGTCACGGAGGATAAGGTGGGGCTCAGGAAGCTCCTGATCTCGTTTAGGTTTCTTGAAATCACAGCAAATTAGGCCAGTCTCAATCACAATTCTTCTCTTCTGATACGTTAAAAAAAAAAGAAGGGTATTTGTTAAGGGAATAAGAGGAGAGCATCTGAAGGACAAGAAAGTTCGGTAAAGGAGGGATTTTTGCCTTTGGACAAGGACAGCGCCTGCTTTTGATACGGATTAGTAAATCAGCATAAGTATAGCATGGACTGTATTCCGATACAGTATGTCTGTATTTGAAAAAGAAAATAGGGGGGGGTGTGTGTTTTATTTTGTTTTTTAAGGAATGAGGTCATGTCTTTAATAAAGCCTGCATCATCCTCCCTGCTTCCCTGGAAACTGTATGGCAGCAGGGATGAAAGGAATGCAGAGAGTTTGGGGGTTTGGTTTTTTGGTTTTTTAATTCAGTCAATTATTTTAGTATCTACAAGATATTAGGCAGCACCAAATTGCTATAGAAGATGATTTTGGAAGATGAAGTTCTACATCCTCCTCTTTCAGTGACGAGTCTAGCAGTTAGAGTCAGAGGCAAGGGTAGAAGGAGTTGTGTTTTGTTACGGAATCTCATCAGATTATATCACCATTTCCTTCTCCATCAAGTCAAAAGCTGGTCATGCTCTGTGTAGGATAAGCCTATTAACAGTGGATTGGCAGCATGTTTGCAAGGGTGTCCGATGTGCTCCTCTCCAATGTACTTTTGTCCTAGACTTCCTTCAGGTAACCAGATAAAGTGGTGGTGAGTAAGCTCAGGGATGTGGTGTCACCCAGTTCACCCAAGGCATAAAGTAAGTTCAAATCCCCGCTGTGTTTCACCCATGGGTGATCTTCATTTCAGAGCAAATGGCAGCAGCCTGTTGTAGCGCTGATTCTGTAAGCACCCCAACAAACCACTATGGGTTTATCCAGTGTGAAGTGCCACGTCTTCAGGTAATCTTGCACAGCATCCGGTGCGGTGCGGATCTGGCCATGGTGTTCCAGCCTGCGATAAGGACCTACGGCCTCGTTTCCCCACTCGGGCACACTAAGGTCCTTGTTTTCACTTTCCCATCCAGCAATACTTCCTAATATTTCCTAATGTACTGAGGTGTTTGAACAGCTTCTGCTTTTTATGGAAGCTGAGAATACCTGAGTGTTCCAGACCAAAAGGCAGCGTAGTGAAGAGTAATTAAATAAAATCTCTTACTGCTGTATCTTTCAAGCTAAGCCTTAGGAAGATCTTCCCTCTTGTCAGAGCATTTGATGATCTAAATGCAAGTGTTTTCTATGGCTTTAATATACACATTCAGTGCCTTTAATATGAATGGCCTCTTTTTCCCAGCAGCAGATCTCTGCCATTGCGTTTTCTTACCCATCTGTATCAGCCAGACTGCTGTGTTTATTTGTAATTTCATTGTTCCATAATCTTGGATTTTAAAGTAATTGTTATTTGACAGGATTATGCTGTCAAATGAGGAAGGGTTATTTTCTGCACTGTTTGAAACCAGAGTACATAGGACTTTGGGGCAGTATTATATTCTTTACAATGCAGTATTACAGTGGTTTGGAGACTTTCTTTTAGGAGTTCTGTATTTTTACGAAACAACTATGTGTTTATATTTTCTATGTGCACACAACTGAACAAAGTGTGTTGCTGCCCTGATTTTACCATAAATAACTGTGGCATATTCTCAGTCTATACCACATGCTACTGCTATGTGCTGGTGTAAAGTTTTCTGCTGACACTTCTGAATCATATTTGTGCGATAGTCTATGTTACGGTTTCATTGGGACTGAGAAGTTCTGTTGTCATCAGCAGTTAAAGCTAAATGAGTGTATCAAATACCTAGAGAACATATATTCCTTCATACGTTACATCTGGGCCTGGAAAATATTTCTTGCTTACTTGTCTCCTGGTTTCCAAATTCTGTCAAAGCCGGCTGTTTCTAAACACTGCGTCAAAGTTAATGGTATTATGTGAACTGCATGGTGCATCTTGGATTAAGACTGCATTCAGTAAAACAAAATACTTGTTATAACTAATTGTTCTCCATCAAAAATCTTGGTCCCAGCATCAAACTTTTCCCAATCTCAGTATCCTAATTAGTTACAAGTCTTACAGCAGTTGTTCGGAGTTGCTGCAAGAAGCATCCCCTTTCCTTGTGATCCCTTGTCTAGCCCACAAATGAGTACCAGAAGTAAATGCTTCATTAAGTCAGTACAAATATTGCTTGCTTTGCAAAAAGGCCAAATACATCCTTTTAATAAGAGCATATTATTATATTGGGGAGTTTATAGAAATGCCATGGAAAAGAGAGAAATCTTTAAAAGAAATTACTTTGAACATTTTGTTGCTATAACAACGAGATGCAGCTCTTCATCTGCTGTCTTTTCTCTATGGTTGTTAAAAAGTTTAGTTGCCATAACAACTTTCTTTATATTATCCTTCATATGATTTCTGCCTAAATAAATTGGTCGCTATTTAAGACGACATAAAATTGAAGACAATATTTTCTCAAACCTATTTCTGTTATCAGGTGTCTTAGCTCTGTGTTTTATGTACAGAGAGACAACACCCTATGATGTCACCCTTTTTTCCACACTGTATCAATGCTGGCTATAAGGCTGATGTACAAGGCTGTTTGCTGATAGCTCCTATTTTGAAGTGATATCAATCCATGCTATGTTTGCAAGAAATTATTTGCCGGGGTAAAATGCTGGGTTGGTAAATACCACATTTTAAAGACCCACATTATCCTTTGGGAAGTAACTTGCATGTGGGCAAAGTGTTCGTATGAGTTGCCTATACTTTAAAAAAGACATAAGACAATCACAGCCTAGTTCAGATTAAGAGAAGAAGCAGATTCTGGGGACATGCTCTGTGCTGCAGAAAAGCTGTGTTTGTGTCAGTGTGTGACAGCTTTTCCCATGCTGTTCCAGAGAAACCTGCGGCAAATAAATAAATAAGAGCAAATAAATGATCTTTTCCAATTGCTTTTGTTTAGCTCCCCGATACCATGCTGCTGCTGCATCCTTAGCTTGGCTGTATTTTCTCATCGTGTTTGCGCTCCCTTCCCTCTCTCTGCCATTTCTCATTTTCAGGACACCGGATCAACCCAGGTCCTGGGATTGCCACAGCACTCAGGCAAGGATGCTTAGGCTTTCGGCCTCATGGGCTGTCGTATTTCATCATGGTTAGCTGGGAAGTGGAGGAAGGCTATGGGATGAGTGATGGGCCTGAGTGGTTTTTCCTGATGAGTAGTTTAGTGTAGGTGTCTTCAGTCACCTTGGAATTCAGACACTTCTTGGAAAGTTTTCACTTTGAGTGAAAAAACACTCAGCTAGAATTTGAAAGTAATTACTGAGAAAATTAGATTCACCCCAAAAAATTGTTTAAAGAGTTATCTATAAATGTGAATGTGCGTATACAAATAGTCCTGCTGTAGATGTTGAAGCTAGTAGAGAGCACAGATATGTGACCTTGGCGTTGTGGGGCTGAGCCTTCATCGAGAGCCTGTGAAGGAATTTGGGCTAAACAGGGTAGAAATCCCATAGCCTTCAATTGTGTTTAACAAATGCAAGTTTGGGAGAGTTGTTAACCGTTTTAGTAAATTTTCAGCTCAAAGTAGAGGCAGGTGCAGAATTGAGGAGGTTGACTGAGGTGTTAGTTTTGCTGCCTGGAGTCATTTGTATGAAGTCTAGTTTTTGGAAACGACAGCAAGAATATCTGTCCTTACACTCTGGTTTTAAAGAAGGTGTTTATCTTAATAATCTAGTACTAGATTCAGTCCTGATTTACCATCCCGAAGTCAGTGTGCATGTCTGCAAAACGTTGTGCGTTTAGAATATAGGCATGTAGTTGGAGGAGGGAGATTAAAATAAAGGGAATTGCCCTTTCCTCAGCTCCAATTGTAGTTTTCCACGCAGCATCTGGATTACGAAAACGCAACCCTGAACTATCTTGCTGATGTTACTCATTTGCACAGAGCCCCTGTCTCCGCTTCCAGCTTCCCAGACAGAGCTCCAGTGGGGACCTGCAGCCACCCATGTGTCAGGGGTGCCCTGCTGCAGGGTGTGCCCTGCTGTGACACCAGGACTAGATGGCAGCCAGGAGCACCCCTGCAGGAGGTGCGCCCAGGTGGGGAGACTGCTCTGCTTAGTGACAGCGCTCCGGGAGGAGGTGGGCAGGTTGAGGAGTAGCAGGGCACGTGAGAAAGAGATTGACCACGGGGACCACATCCTGCCTTCCCCGAGACAGGCCCAGCAGGCACACAAGGTACATAATGTGGAGGACTCCCTGTCCCCTCTCCATCAGACTGAACGTAGTGACCGGGAGGACAGGGAACAATGGCGATAAGGTCCTGCCCAACACAGCATGCATGTCGCCCAGCAGTAGCTCCACTTTCCCAGGTGCCCTTGCATAACAAGTGCAAGGCCCTGCACATGGAACTGATCACTAATGAGAACGATGATTTGTCTAGCTCAGAAGTCTCCGAGGTTAAGCTGTCCTAAGCCCTGAATCAAAACCACAAAGAAAAAGAGACGGGTCACTGCCATAGGTGACTCCCTTCTGAGGGGAACAGAAGGCCCAATGTGCAGACCTGACCCACGGCACAGGGAAGTCTGCTGCCTCCCTGGGGCCTGGGTTAAGGATGTGGTGAGGAAGCTTCCCACCCTGGTGTGGCCCTCAGATTCTTCTCCATTACTGACTTTTCAGGTGGGTAGCAATCAACTCTCAACAAGAAGTCTGGGGGCAATCAAGAGAGACTTTAGGGCCTTGGAACAGTTGGTCAAGGGATCAGGACCACAAGTGGTGTTCTCCTCTATCCCTCAAGTTGCAGAGATTAATGTGGGAACGAACAGGAAGACCCGTCAGATCAATACCTGGCTCCTCATGTCACCAACAAGACTTCTGGTTTGTGGATCATGGGTTGGTTTACAGGATGCCAGGCCTGCTGGCGACAGTGGGGTGCACCTGTCTCAAAAGGAGAAAAAGGTCTTTGCTCAGGGGAGTTGGTGGGTCTCATTGAAAGAGCCTTAAACTAGATTTGAAAGGGGGGAAGAGATAAAACATAAGCCTGATAGAGCACATGAGTGTTTGTGGGACAGGGTGCTAGCAAGGTCCTTAGGTCTACCACACCAGTGGAGATAGAAGACAGAGTGCCATGTGATAGTATGGACACAAGGGATACTGGTGAGCTAAGAATCATGGTAGTGCCTGGTAATGGTCAGACAGGAATTAGGCTTTCTGCCTCCAGAAAGGTGGTGGGATCAATAGCCCAACTAAAGTGCATCTACACCAATGCCTGTGGCAAGGGCAGCAAACAGGAGGAGCTGGACGCCGTTGTCCAGCAGAAAAGCTGTGGTATAGTCACCATCCTGGAGACATGGTGGGATGATTTACACAACTGGAATGCTCTGTTGGACAGCTACAAACTCTTCAGGGGGGATAGGCCATGAAGAAGAGGTGCAGGAGTGGCCCTGTGTCTTAGGGAGGGTTTTGATTGTCTAGAGCAGAACGATGGTGATGATAGGGTTGAATGTTTATGGGTAAGAAACAGAGGGAAGGCCAACAAGGCAGATATCATGGTGGAAGTCTGTAACAGACCACTCAACCAGGATGAAGAGGCAGATG
>NW_010432847.1:0-278 GCF_000710305.1 Buceros rhinoceros silvestris
GGCCACGCCCTCCCGCCTGGCCCCGCCCCACGGGGTGAGGCGAGAGCCGGGGTTGCCGGGAGGGCAGCGCAGGATCGGGGGGCAGCAACCGCCTTGGGGGGCGACATCGCCCTTGGTGGGGTGCAGAGAACTGTCTGGGGGGCAGGAGCCCCCTCAGGGGTCCACACTGGCACCAGCTGCCTGATGTCTTCATCCACCACTTGCACAGCGGGATCGAGGGCACCCTCAGCTGATTGCAGGTGACACCGAGCTGAGGGGTGCAGGGACACAACTGAGGT
>NW_010432847.1:645-1225 GCF_000710305.1 Buceros rhinoceros silvestris
GCAGAGACACGGAGCTGCTGGAGCGGGGCCAGAGGAGCCCCAGGAGTGACCCGCAGGTGGAACCCTCTGCTGGGAGGAGAGGGGAGAGAGGAGATAAGCAATTAATTGGGGATGCCTGAGATCAGAAGATGTTTCTCCTACCCTTAGGCAGCTGTCAGCTTCCTCAGGTGTCCCTCAACCAGGCTGTCCCCGAGGAACCTTCTCCGCAGCACAGCTGGGAACGAGGAGGATCACTGGCTTGATCAGAGTGAATGCCAGCTCCTTCACGTCGCCGCATTGTACCAGGGACACCAAGCTCATTCCTCTGTGTTTCAGCTGCAGGACTTTGGGGAGGGCTTGGGTAAATGCCCCCAACCCACTGGACTCGGAAACAATGGCCTTCACGTTGCTTTTGGCATGTCCTGGTAAAATTTCATCTGTTTTCCACGTGTTTTCCAAGCCAAGACAACCTCCACTTCTAAAAGAACTCTGCGACACGGCTCTCAAACCCCAGCGACGAACAGCAGAGTCCCAGGAAAACATTTCCGAGCACCAAAGAGGGGGTAAAGCCATCAGCGCCAGGACCTGGCTGTGGTACCTT
>NW_010432847.1:1320-1770 GCF_000710305.1 Buceros rhinoceros silvestris
AAGGAAAACGTTTCGGAGCACAAAGGGGGGGGTAAACCCATCAGCGCCAGGCCCTGTCGGTGGTCCCTGCCACTTCCCTTAATTTCTATCAACTGTTTTAAAAGCAGATGAATTAGAAATGGGGTTTCTGTCAGGGAATGGCCTTTCCTCTCTGGGATGATCAAGTCTTCTCATCTGTTCTTTGCTGATAAAATGTTCTTCATGTGTTTTGAGAAAAGCTGAGGGAAAGAAACACAGCCAGGAGCATCAGCTATCCACCCCATAGCTGCCGGCTGCACTCCTGGAACCAGGAGGAGTGTGGATTTCTCTGTACCCGGCGCGGTCTCTTGCTCTGGTGAGGTGCGGGAGCTGCAGGCACCGCTCTGAAGGCGCCTCGCTGCAGCCTCCACTCGCCTCCCCGGAGCAGAGTCATCTCCTGGGGTCTGGAAGTGACAGAGCAGGCGGGAAACG
>NW_010432848.1:0-5729 GCF_000710305.1 Buceros rhinoceros silvestris
GCCCGCCGAACGGGCGGCGGTCAGCCGGCGGTCAGCCGGCCCGCACACCTCTCGGGGGTAAGGATGGATCCTGCTCCCGCCCAGCGGCCGTGCACATGTTCAAGGAGAAAGAGAGGATCCCCCATGAAACAAGCTAAAAAATACAAAAAAGTCAGCCCTGGAGGACAACGATAATGCTGAAGAAGAAAGAGCATCCCTGCTAGCCCCTGACCGTTTGGCCAGAGGAGTCGACCAGCACATAAAACTCAGCAGGTGAGAGGAAAAGCAGCACACAGTTGATGGCTTTACTCTAAATCTTCAATTTTCCATCGCTGGCTAAGCTCAAATCCCAAAATTTTTCTGATCCAGAGAACAGGAAAGTCTTGGTGGAGTGGATCCACACTACATCCTTGGGATAGCCTGTGACAAAGGAGGAAATTTTCCCCATGGGCATGTAATTCTGCACCTGGGGATGCAGGGCTGATGCAGCATGGCACTTGTCTGCTGGCCCCTTTCTCCCCATTCCTCCCCTTCCATCCAAGACTATGCTATCAGTGCTGCCCTTCTTCTAGGAGATCACTTGCTTCTGAGCATGCCCAGAAGAGCAAGCGTTCTCTCGCCGTCCAACATGCAGACCCTGCTTTGGGCACGGATGTTGTAAGCATCTCCTGGTAGCTGTTCATCACACGATGCCAGCAGCCATGCACGTCCTTCACTGTGAATGTACTGTGTCATCTCTACCCCTCTTGCCAACAGAGTTTAAAATGTTGGTGTCCTGATTGAAGGCCCTCGATGGAAAAGGAAGAAGATGGCGGGATTTTGAGAAGTTCCCTGAGCTAAGTGGGAGGAAGACCCTTAAAAAAGAAAATGGGAAACCCCAAGTGAGCTGGAAGGAAAGAGACTGGAATAAATGGGGTTCCTGAAATGAGGTCTTGCTGCAGGAGAAACAGGGGCTAGTGTTGGGAAGGAGGAACGGGGACAATGCGGAGGTGAAGGAATGGGGCTGGAAGGAGGCAAACAGCGCCTGTTCAACCAAATCCTGAAGCCAGGCAGCTATTACAGCACAATCAGCTGAGCTAATCCCCAGTGTAATCCCAGTTAAACCCATGGTTTTACAGTTGGCATTATCTCAACTAAATACTACCAGGGTCACTTTTTAGCATCTCTCCTTTCATGCCTTTCCTTAGATTGTTTTTTTTCAATTGTCCGACTGCAGATTAAGTTCCTGCCTTAAAAACAGCAAAGCATGGTTGGAAGAACAGGCAAACAAGCCCAAACACATTATCCGCTGGAAAAGCAGGTCACAGTCCAACCAGTGCCTAGCCAGGACACAGGCTTACACCTCGTCCCCTGGGGGACACCGAGAGAAGGACATGTTACATGACTGAAAGTCTGGGGGTGCACAGCCAAATGCCATGAGCTGCTCAGCTGTCCTGCAGACATGGTGGCATCCAAGCGTTATCCAAGGCTGCTTGGTCTGTTTAACTGCTGCTCAGAAGCGACTCTACACCACGTCCAAATCGAGCACCCAGAGTCAGCATCTCATCTTCTATTTGCACAAGGATTTGAGTAAATTTGTTAATGTGAGAGCTTCCGAACCGATCGAATTGATGATGACCTGTCACGAAAAGGTATGCAAAATCCTGGGGGAAATACAGGTGGTTACAGATTAATCATAACTGCCATGTATTTATGGCTCTGCTCCACAGGAGCACCAAAGAGCCTGTTACTATGTTTGATGAGATAATTATGCATGAGTATTCTTTTTAGGGTTGGGTCGGTTGGTTAGATAAAAACATTTAATATTATGATTTTAAAATTCATCCTGCAGAAGAATATCTTTACATCCTTACTGTGTTACTTTTCCTTTGTGAATCTTCTGTAAAGAAAAAGGGCTGAAAATGGGCCTGACAGACCAAAGCAAGGGGGGGAAATACATTTCTGAAAAAACGAGAAGGGTTCTTTGTAAAAGAAAAGGCAGAAAGAGGGGCTTCTGGAACCATAAACCACTATGGCCTGATACACAACTCATGCCAGTGAGGACATTTTTGAAGGAAAAACAGCGCTCTCATTAAAAATGAACAATAGAAGGGTCAGTGGAAAGACAGAAAACTTGTGTTCCTACGTAACAGGAAAAAAATAGCATTGAGAACATGTAACAGCTCCATGTTTCGTCTGGATATCTATCATTGAGAAAGAAAATGAGTCAGCATTATCTCCATTCATTGCATCATTCCTCATTTCTCACTTCGAAGTTATCTCCCTTCTAGGAATTAACTCGACGGCTTATAACCTGGCCGAGAATTAAAGCAAATAAGAAACATTCCAGGTAAGAAAGATCAAGGGTTTTCTCCCGTTTTCCCAAGCACAATGCAGAAATTAGTACGAACTTCTGTAACACTAACTTCTAATAATTAAATATATACAGCTGTTTGCTCAAGTTTAATGTCTGTGTGCTTTTCAAGGAAGTAATTAATGAAACAATCAGAAATAGAGCAAAAAAGGAAAAAAAATCTAGTTGCTTACTTCAAGAGACAAGCAGATTAGTGACAGTTTTCGTTAAAGAACTTCTTGGGCTGTTTAACAAGCTGTAAAAGCTTCAGCCTACCACAGCTGGTGAAAGAAGCAGCATCACAGCAAAGCAGGCAGGGGGTCAAACGCTCTTTTTTTTCCACTTGGAGAGAGTTTGAGCAGCCTCCCCGCTTGGTAAAAAGCCGCTTCAGGAATGATTTGGGAAACTTTGGACCCTACTAAAGTATTACAGGGAATATTTTTGTTTGTGGGTATTCTCACTCAGAGACTTCTGCTCCACTCCTTACTGGGAAGGTCAGAAGGAAGTTACGCCCCGAGTATCTGCCCTTGTGCACTCAGAACAGGGATTATTCAGCAATCCCTTGGAAAGTCTGTACTGCCCTGACACCCCGATGGTCTCAAAGAGGCAGTAAATCTCTAGACAAAAGCTCTCTTAAGAGCCCATTGTGCAACTACTGTTAAACTGACAGGACCCACCGCAAGCAAAAGCTGTATGTAACTCCACCAAACAGGCCCAGAGAGCAGCTGCTTGTGAGACAGTTGCTACGGCCATCTTTCCAGTTCAAAACCCACGGCAGCACCTTCTCAACCAACACTGCTATCCCAGCATAACCCAAGAAATTACCCCAAAGTGCCAAGACTCACGTGAACGCTTGCAAGCCAGGCACGAGCACTGGCTTCCTCGTGTGCCTAGCGTAACAAGCTCACCAACAATGAAATGTCACCCACAGCCCCCGATCACCTGCAAGGTGGCAGAGGTAGAAATTAAAACAGGCCACGTTCTTTTTGTTCATTGGATGGCATCAGTTCCAGAATCGCTGCCGCCTTGGGGCAAACATCACGGAAGGAGAAGAGTGTCCCTTGCAGTGCTCTCCCACGTGAGAGATACACAGGGGGAGGTGTCTGCTGCCAGTTTTGCACAGCCCAGCCAGGTACTCATGCCCCTGCATGAGTCGCCTTACCTTGCTGACACCCAGCTGGAAAAGCATTGCCGAAATTAACATCCCAGCCTCAGGAAAAAGAGCCCAGAGATCAGCTGTGATGTCACCGTGACACCGCTCCCTCTGCAGCTCCTGCCTGCTCTGCACCGCACGTTTAGCAAAGGGTGGAGGGAGCAGGAAAGATGGCCGAGGTTGAATTTGTGTGCAGTGGAAGCCAAGCTCTCCCACGTGCCAGTGCTGTGCCATGAGTGACCCTCTCTGCACTCAAGCTACTCCTCTGTTAGGACTGTCTCTGCTCTCCTAGCATAAGGGAACCTGCAAATGAAGGCTTCAGCTTCAGTGCCTTGCTTAAATTTTTCAAGTGACGGAGACAAAGCTGTCATATTGAGCACCGTTTCTTCTCAACTCCTCCGGCTTTGTTCAGATGACTTTTCCCTACCTGATCAGTGAAGCGTCTGCACTTCCACGCTCCCCCAGTCCACAGCCACCACAGAGTTACCTTGTGAGTTCTCTCACCACCTGCAAGCAATGAGGAAGAGATCCTACAGACAATGAACAAGTCAGCTCTCAGGAGGGAGCCCATGGGAGAAATGAGTGGAGAAACACCTAAGGCAGGCAGATCCAGGCTCAGCAGCTTTCGGACATACACAGACATAGTCCCAGTGGGGGCTGTCACACCAGTTAATGGAGTGTCCCTCAGTCACCAGACTCTAACAAAGTCTGCTCATCAAATACTGGATGCATTGAGATCTCCGTCTTTGTTAATATGTGGTATACGTAATTTTCATATATAATAACTTGGGCATCACCCCGCAAAGATCCCAGCTTCAGTAACGAACTGCCCCGAGAATCGGTTCCATCTTAGCTATCTCACCTTTCACCATGGCTTTTCACAAATGGTTTTGAATCCCTTCTATAGGTCAAGTCTGGATCTGCAGCCCTAAAACCTCACTCGTGACACATCAAATCAGAAATAAACTACAAAAGCGAAGCACACCATGTTGGAAGCACCAGATACACAGGCTGGTAGAACACCAGCATCTGGCATTAGCAATTAGGCCTTTTAATGACAGCAGGAAACGATTCTTTTTGCTCTCATTTTTCTATAATTCAAACACATGCCATCATGCCGAACTTCTGCAAAACTGCTGGAAATAAACGAAAGCTCCAGAAATGACAACAAATCAGCCACAGAAACCTCCAGTGCTGGCAACACCCACTGCTGTTGGGGGCTACTACAGCCAGTCAGAAACTGTAAGTTCAAAACCAGTTTGCCAAGATTTCACAATGGGAGAAAGTCCAAGCCAGAAACAACTATGCACCTACACGGATCTTTGCACCTTTAAAGCACCTTCCAGAAGTCAGAAAAACAAAACACTGCTCTCATTTTAGAACAAAGAGGGGAAGGAGAATTGAGGAGTATCATGGCAATCAGTGATTTCCAATCAGTGAGGCAGGAGATACATTAAACTTCAGTTTAAGCACTCAAACATTTTTGCATCCTCCTGTAGCTCACTAGCAGACAGCAGAACAAGAGAGAAGAGAGCTTTCGACAAGTTGCTATTGTCACAACTACCTCCTCCTCTAAAGACAATTTAACAAGGGCCTTTGGTGCTTCCCACAACTCCCACTGACGGGCACGTGTGCTGCCCCCTACCCTCCTACGCACTTATGTTGTTTCAGAGCTCACTTCGAACAATCCAGATCTGGCATTTCCGTGTTTTTTTAATCGCTGTGCTCAGCGACACAACCACTGCTGCTCACCATGAGGCTCTCATTTTCCTACGCACCCTTTGGTCTGTAACTAACAGTTCTGAAGGTCCAGCCTTTGGGATGGAAAATGGCAGCAGAAAGAGCCAGACTTTCCACAGCTAGTCAGGGCAGCGTGTAGATCCAAAGAGGGAAGAGCTCAGCCAAGGCAAGTCTTTGATGATGTAGTTTGCTCTACTCATAAAAATGCACTGTTTTCTTTGCACTCACCTTGAATGACGAATTAGGAACAATCGACTTTACAAATCTCTTTAGAAGCAAGGCAAGGCTTCATATCGTTTTGTGTCATGTCATATCGCAGTAAAGATATTTATTTACTATGTGTAATTTTCTGCTATAGATCCATTGCCTTTGCCCTGTGTGATTTCCCAAGACACAGCAGTAGGACTGTGAAGTCCCTATCACAGACTTTGGCCCATATGCCTACCTTATCCTCTTTACAACACTGGAGTAAGGATCTCAGTTCCAAAAACTACCCAGAGGTTCATTTTCACAGACCTAATTTCC
>NW_010432848.1:5834-9837 GCF_000710305.1 Buceros rhinoceros silvestris
ACAGACTGCTGTAATCTGGGAACTCAGGCGAGAGATTAAAAGCCACGTATGTCTTCTTTCCAAAGCAGGTTACCACAGAAAGAGGCATAAGATAGCCAGCCTGGTATCCTTGCAGATTAAACTGTCACCAAAGCAGTCGCAGTCACAGAAAAGTCAGCAGAAGTTGAGGAAGGGCCAAGGAAATCCAGCCTTTCTAGGGCAGGGTGGTATTGCAGCTGGACAAGCACAGGCAGGTAGCACAGTCGGTTGCTATCACAACATTTTGAAGTCCAAGTTCATCCCAATCCTTTTACAAAGAAACCAGCACTGCACAAGGGCAGCTCCTAGCCATCACTCCCTCTTTCTCCAGACTCTGGGCGGTTATGAGCTTTCTAGCAGGCACTTTTTCATCCAGCACTTCTTCTCTGTGCTGCTTCCTGGGGTAATTTGTTACACAGGTTACCAGGCGAGCTATCTAACCAAGTCAGATGTATGCTGCCACCAGCTGTGAGAGGTGACCATTCCTACAGGAAACCACATTAAGGAAAACTTCTGCGAGACTTCAGGTTTGGTGAACTTTATCTCAAGTTTGTAATTTTTACAAATGTGTAGAGAAGCCTTTTTACCATTCTCCCAGAAAAGCCATCCTTAATTATAGACAATAAACTTAAAAAACCCCCAAAACCAAAAAAATACCAGGGCATCACTACTTACTAGTTGTGAAACCTGTTGGGTGCTTTGTCCAAACACACTGATTTTCTCCATGATACATAGCGTGTTTGAAGGTGCATATTACATACACGGAAATACCAGAAAATAATGTTTCACAGAATCATCTGCTTGGAAAAGACCTTTTAAGATGGAGTCCAGCCACACACCCTGCACTGCCAGGGTCCCTAAACCAAGTCCCTCAGTGCCACATCTACGCATCTTTTGAACACTTCCAGGGATGGGGACTCCACCACCTCCCTGGGCAGCCTGCTGCAACGCTTCACAACCCTTTTGGTGAAGAAATTCTTCCCAATATCTAACCTAAACCTCCCCTGGTGCAACTTGAGGCCATTTCCTCTAGGCCTGTCACTTGTCACATGGGAGAAAAGACCGATCCCCCACCTCACTACAACCTCCTTTCAGGGAGTTATAGAGAGCAATAAAGTCTCCCCTGAGCCTTCTCTTCTCCAGGAATTTCTTTTCTTCTTAGCTGTTTTCTTCAAGTCACTAAGAAAATGCCCAAGCCCACACTGCCAGCTCTGTGCCAGGAGTCCCTTAGCAAAGGAACAGCAAGTGATATCTCCTCCCATGAATCTCAAGCATCAACTGAATCACTAGAACGAAGGAGGAACAAGAAAAAAGCAATGAGAAAAAGCACATTGTCAGCACTAGCAACCCAGTGGAGCTGACCAGATAGCAGTGTTTCTCCTAGCAGCTGTCGTGAGGGAGAAAAGACAGACTCGACACCTTGTTTTGTAGCGGCCAGGCTCAACAGAACTGACATTCTACCAGGACATTTCATAAAGGGCTGCAGGTATGTCTCTACATACGATTGTCTGTTAGCTCGCCCCATGTCCAGCCGGAAAGCAAACGAGACTAGCAGTTTGGTGGTTCAGGTCAACTCAGTTCGCTGACCAGCAGACTTGGGTTGTGGTAGGCTCTGCACTTATCTCTTGGATGGCATTAGACTGAGAATGTACCTCCTCAAGGTGTGCGTGCTTCAGTGATCCGCTCTCCCTCCCCGTCCACCTTTAAAAAGCCATTAAAAGTTAAAAGAATACAGTGCACTGAATGAAAGCAACATCTCCAACGAATGTTCTGCTTGCCGAATAGGGACCAAGAGCCTTGACTAACAGCAACTTTCCCCTTCGGAGAGTTCAGCTCTATTAAGGCCTCAGCAGAGCACTTCACCTGCAGTTACACTGCTGACCCCACCACTCAACCTCTGCTATCAGGAGAGATGGAGAAAGAAAAGAATTTTATTTGTTCACCCTGCTTTGTCTCCATAACGTGACCTATTCTGCTTGCCTTTCTCTTTGGGTTTCCACAGGCATCTGTGGAGATGTTGGCTCCGACCTCAGCCTGTCTCTGAGGCAATGGAAAGCAGACCACCGTGGACATTTCCATTCTCCTCCTATGCAAAGGCCACCCTCTGCTCAGCTTTTATGAAGCCTCTACATCCATTTAGCCATCCTCCCATTATGCTTCCCTGACTTGAAGGTAAACCTTCTTTCCCATCCCTGTCCAGTAAACTTCTCTCACTCCAAGTCTAACATCATACACAGTCACTGGAATTCCACAGCAAGCTAGCTGAGATCTTTTTGTGCTGGCCTTGAGCTACTGTTTTATGTCATGGTCAGAGAAAATGGAGTTTGGGGCACTGGAGGCACCTGGCAGCAAACAGGTAACCTGGTCAGTCAGACCGAACACTTGGTAAGAATCTCGGGACGTAAAGAGGAGCCTCTTCTCAAAGTGGTTTAACAGCCCTTTAACTATCATCAGGATTCCACATCAGTCGACATTCATGTATAAGCAAATAAAGTGGCCTCAATACCATGATACAGTTAAAAACAACCTGAAAACTCTCCACTGTCATACAAGACGGAAACAATTTCTCATTTACAGTGAAAGCTGTCTCCTCCTACTTAGTTTTCTGATCTAAAGGCTGCACGTGAGAGCTTAAGAAGTAGGTCAGTGAGCCTCTGCAGTTAATTTTGTCTTGCCTTGCTCAGATGGAAGCCTGCGGCTCAAAGCACCACCTTGAGACTTGGCTTTTACACCCATCTTGAGCCCCACGCTAAGCTGGTTTGAATCAGCAAACGCAGCACCTTCTGAGAACAGAACAAACCATAAACCCCCCACAATTAAAAGGGCTTTGATTTGCCACCTCTTTTCTCTCTGACCAGGAACACAGGGCACATGGGCACAGGACAGCCAGGCTATGTCATGCTGGGAGTGACATTCACCCCCATTTTGCAGGGTGAGGTTTTACGAGCAGAAAGCACAGAGATGGAGAAAGGGGAGATGTGCTGCAGTCCAACACAGGAATATGCATCTTACTTGACCTGAGCCCCAGGAGAAAAAAGGCAAAGGGGGAACCTTCTGGTATTAGCTGTTGAGACACCGGATAACCAGTCCCTGGGGAGCTTAGATGTAAACCTAAGCATCCAGGCTGGTGGATTCAGGGCAGAGCCTGCATTCCCTACAGAAGAAAGACATGCCATTCTTTGCCACACAAAGGCCTAGGAGGGCTGAAGAACAGCCCTGTAATTCTGGGTTATGTGAAATGAAATCCAAACCCAAAGGCCTTCCTGCAAAGCCAAACCACAGCTGCACTTGGCGTACGCTTCATGCTCGAGAGGGCTGGACACACAAGGTCCCAGGCACTGGGTTCTACACAGTAGTACTGGATAATCAGAGCAGCAGATGTGCAGGCAAAGAGAAATGCAGAATGTAATTAGTAACACTCTTTATATCATAAGCAAATGTGTTATATGCAAATCCATGCACAAGAAATGGCATGTGACACCTGGTGAAAGTGCTCTGTAGTAGAAGACGGGAGCCAAAAGAACAAAACCTCCACAGTACTGCAGAAAACAGCCCTCAACCTACCAAATAAATATAAAAGCCTTACTTGCATACTGATTAACCTTCCCAAGAGGAAAGCAGGGGAAATTTCACTGCCAGCAAGTGAGCCATTTGCAAGACCTCACCTGGAAAAATGAGTACAATTGTGGTCATTTACGTTCAAAAGAAGTGAAACGTGAGCCAGTACACAGAAGGAGTAAGTCAGGTGAGGAGGAGAGTCAGGAGGAGATTAAGAGGCATCGACTTATCAAATCTGGCAAAGCAAAGACTGATATGAGATGCAAGCGGCATCTCTGAAGGTACCAGAAGGGTCAATGAGCATATATTGGAAGACAAAATTGGGACACAAAATCCAAGTATAAAGTTACAGGCCAGAGATGAAAAAACAAAGTTTTCAAATCTCTTTCTGCAGATACACCAGGAACTAGCAGCCAGGGGGGTTGAG
>NW_010432849.1:0-294 GCF_000710305.1 Buceros rhinoceros silvestris
CGTGTGTCAAGGGGGCGCGGACACGCGTCTCACGTGCTCGCGCGTGTGCAGTAAAGGCCGCACACGCGTGTGCGGGTGCTTCTACGTGTGTGTTGGTGTTGACACGCGTGTGCTGAGGGGGGGTCACGCGTGTCCTGGGGTGTTTGTAGGGGCCTGTCATGGGATAACATGCGTGTGCGGGCGCAGACACACGTGTGCTGAGGGGTCACATGTGTCCTGGGGTGTTTGCACAGGCCTGACATGGGATGACACGCATGGGCTGAGGGGGCCACGCGTGTCCTGGGGTGTTTATAG
>NW_010432849.1:574-848 GCF_000710305.1 Buceros rhinoceros silvestris
GTCCTGGGGTGTTTGTACGCGCCTGTCATGGGATGACACGCGTGTGCGGGCGCCAACACGCGTGTATTGAGGTTCACACACACCTTGGGATGTTCATACACGCGTGTCACACACACACACGCGTGGCGCCGAAACGTGTATATTCCAGAGCCACACGTATGTTGGGGCGCTCGTACTCCCATGTCATGCCGTAACACGCGTGTGGCTGCGGACACGCATGTATTGACCGCTCACACGCGCCCGGGGGACCTCGCACACGCGTGTCACGGGGTAA
>NW_010432850.1:0-1168 GCF_000710305.1 Buceros rhinoceros silvestris
GGGGGGGAACAGGGGAAAGAGCTCTTTATTCATTACTATTTTCTGTTAAAATGCATCTTACTTTAACTGTCATTGAACTGATGCAGAAGGCAGTTTTCAGGAATCTCCTTTGATTTCCTCACGTTGTTGCCACTGAGCTTACAGTAACATCTTCCTTCTGATTTGTTTAACGAAAGTTTAGTGTACACTTGCTCATGTCATTCAATGTACATGCCGAAAGTTTGACTCTTAAAAAATTGTCTGACTTCTCCTCACAGATCAGGTTCTGATAGTTCTAGCGGCACAGCACATGAATGGCTTCAGAAATTTGATGTTAGTATCTAGAGTAAGCTGTTGGTATTTCACTTTTAACCCAACCAAATACAATAGACTTAAAGGGTAAGGATTGGAAAGTTGATTTATCAAGGCTTCTGGGTGACCTGAGAAGTTAATGAACATGAGGATGATCCTAACATCAGTGAAAGATGGAAATTGTCAAACTCAGCTGAAGCTGTAATCTGATAAACAAAACTGGTAAACTGCTGAAATGGTATTCTTAGACTCTTTAAGGCATCTGACTTGGTACTGATGCTCCAGTTAAAATATTTGGAAGTGTAATGGCTGTAGGCTAAAAATAGACATAGAGAGGGATGTAAAAAGACTGGATGGAGAAAATAGTTTTCTACTTGGTGTATTTGAAGAAAATTAAAAGGACGTGGTTTTGAATCAATTTATTTCATATCTT
Organism: Buceros rhinoceros silvestris; assembly: GCF_000710305.1. Taxonomy (NCBI): domain Eukaryota; kingdom Metazoa; phylum Chordata; class Aves; order Bucerotiformes; family Bucerotidae; genus Buceros; species Buceros rhinoceros. The sequence continues at coordinate 725 of NW_010432850.1, forward strand.
CACAAATTGTTTGAAAGCGCACAAAACTGTAGCATGTGAAGTTTGCAGATGACTCAAGTGAAAAGTGAGAAACACCATGTAGTTGACAACATTAAAAGCAGACTAAGTTGCCATGGTTGACAGTCAGCTGAACATTAACTGCCAAAGCAAAGTGGCGGCTTGGAGAGAAAAGGTGATTCTTGGACGTATAAATAACAAAGTACATGTATTCTGTGAGTGAACTTTGGTTACTAGAGTACTGACTCTACTTGCAGTGTCCACAGTTTATTATGAAAAGGTGCTGACAAACTAAAAAGGGCTCTGAGAAGAGCTCCATAACAATTTGATGTCTGGAAAAACTCCCTCACAGGATAAAATTAAGTAGCTCAATAGTGTTTAATTCATCTAAGAGAAGATTTTGAAATGACAGGGTTAAAGTTTGCCTCAAGGTATAAAACTGTAGGG
>NW_010432850.1:1255-10450 GCF_000710305.1 Buceros rhinoceros silvestris
GTAGGGAAAAGGAGAGTTAAGTGCTTCATGTCATAGTAAACCTGTGATTTGAAGAGGATATTTGAACCTGAGGCCTTTGTAATCTGTCCCACATAGATGCAGGTTGATCCTGTAGCTGAGAGATGAGGCTTGATAAATCAGACAAGCCTAATTTTAAGTAGTGAATTTAGTAGTAGTTTACATGGAAAAGTCTTATATACAAACATGGTAGATTTTCTATTGCTTGATGGTTTTTCATCAAAGCTCATATCTTTTGATCAGGTATTAAAGGCTTGACACGGGTCTCACTTGGTGAAATTTCATAATCTAGGTTATGCAGGATGGCAGCTTCAGTAATCATAAGGGTCTGTATGTGTGGCAGATAGCGCAAGGTACTATATAGGTGTATATAGAAAAGTGTAATTCAAAAAGTCTGAATTTTTAGCAGTCAACTTTTTAATTATGACTTAAAAGCTGGAACAGAAGAGAAACCCATACTAGCTAACCTGTGGTTCTTTATATAGATCTTTATATAGATGTATAATAAGTTTCATAACTACTTCTGGTCTGTGGATGTGGTTTGAGAGTCCCTGCTGAAACTTCATGGAGATTTTGATCTTGTACATTGTATTTGATGGTAGTATTAGACTCATGGTTTTCTGCCCTTTCACATTGTTCAGAGAGGCTGATGCACAGATGGATTGGAAAGTACTAGGTGATGAGGCCCTTGTTAGCAATTTTTCTAGTCGTCTGTTGAAATATCCTTCTGGAAGGTCGCCACTGAATGTGTCATTGTGTTGGCACTAAGTAAAATTGGAAAGAAGTTGTGACATGAAAACCAAATGAGGTGTTACTTCCCAGAGAGGAGTATTAGTTTTGTCCAGAGAGAGATAAAAGGCAGGGGTCAGGATGTGGCATTACACCCAAGAATGAAGGAATAAAGAAACTAGCAAGAGAAGAAACCTAAAAATTACTTTACCCTGAGTGGGGACTCAACTAAAGAGTGAATTAATTCAACAATCTCAAAAACCACAGTCTTGAGGAAAAATATTTGAAAATATTGGGAAGGAGATGTCACAAGTGATGTCATCAAACCTGCATAGATAGATGTATGTGTGTGGTGGTGTGTAGGTCAGGCTTAGCTTAGTAGCATTACGTCGCTAAAGCCAGATGTAGAAGCTTTTTGCTTTTCCGCACCCTGGAGCATCTCCCAGGTTAGGCATTGCTTGTTCTCTTACCATCACTTTAAAATGGCTAAATGGTTTCTGAGTTGATCTGAAGGGAAGACCAGTTAAAAACAAATAATCCTAGCCTGATACAGTAGCAAAGAAGGTTTGACTATTCAGGAAGTCATCTGTCACTGAAGAGAGAGAGACAAAATGATAGAGCACTCACCTATCTGGTAACATCTGGTCTAAAGCACAAACCCTACGAGGAGCAGCTGAGGAAACTGGGATTGTTTAGCCTGGAGAAAAGGAGGCTGAGGAGAGACCTTATTGCTCCTACAACTACCTGAAGGGAGGTTGTAGTGAGGTGGGGGTTGGTCTCTTCTCCCATGTAACAAGTGACAGGATGAGAGGAAACGGCCTTAAGTTGCACCGGGGAAGATATAGGTTAGATGTCAGGAAAAAATTATTTACGGAGAGGGTTGTGAAGCACTGAAACAGTCTACCCAGCGAGGTGGTGGAGTCCTCAGTGGCAGTGCACGGTGAACAGTTGGACTTGGTGATTTTGAAAGTCTCTTCCAACTGAATGATTCTGTGATTCTGTGATCCGGACTGCACGAGAAGTAAATGCTGGAGCTGCCTCATTGGAAGAGACTTTGCTTCTAAGCAGTGGGACAGCTGCTTCAACATCCCGAAGTGCTGTTGCAGTGCTGTCAGAGTTGAACTTTAGCCAGCTGTCCCTGCTTCCTTAAGAGACTGCATGTTAATTTCCCCCTTCCCAAACAGCAATCAGCAGCCTGTACCTTTGCCTTGCAAAAGGAATGTAAAATGTCACTGCAGTTACTTTCAGTTTGGTGAGCTCTGCATCTGGTCAGTCTCATCAAACCTTGCATGTTTGTGATATATTGCACTTGCATACTGCCTGTAGCTTATATTTCTTCTTTATCTAACATAACACATTTGCAGTCTGCTGCGTGCATAGCATGGGTGGGGTAGATTAATAAAGGAAGAAGGGGATGGGCTTCTAATTTGCAAGTTCCGAGGGATTGTTATGAAGGGCAAAGATGGAGGAAGCAGACTTCTTGCACCATACAGAGATGCCGTGAGGCCCTTTTGACTATGTGATTGTTTTTAATTGTCTTGTTCTGTTTTTAGAGATGGTTGGAAAAGATATCACAAAAATTGGCTCCATTGCATTGATTTTTTTCTTGACTGTAGTCTCTCATGTATATTAACTAACCTGAGCTTATAACTTATAACCTAGCTTAAAACTTCTGCTTATATATGTCTACTTTTTATGTGATCAACAACAGAGAATATGAATGTTTGCTTCCCTGTAAGAATCTCTAACCTCTCCAGTGTAAGTGCAATGATTAAAAACTTGGACCGCAAATCTGATTCAGACACCACCTGTCCAAGTATTTCAGAAAGGTCAAAACAGATTTTCAGCAGCAGAGGAATAGGAAGTGTTAGAAAATCACACAAAGACAAGTTTGTGCAGAAGATACAGCATGGGATCTTTTGTAACTTGAGTTTAATTTTGATTATTTAAAGAATAGGAGTGATTCTAATCAGGTTAGGCAGGTTGGCAAGGCAGTAGGGAAGAGCAGCAGGGCAGTCGAGGAGATGATATTCCTCTACCTTCACTGAATATTAACCCATGTTGGATGCACTAATATGTAAGAGAAGAGGGAACGTCTTGCAGAAATAGCATCAGGAGACAGTAGATTACTTATCCAAGGAGTCATTGAGAGGTTTGGTTTCTAGTCTTAATTTTGTTTTTCCTCTGGGCATTATTTAGTATTTCCATGCTTTAAAAAAAACTATAAAATGGAAGTAATATCTGCCTAAATATGTAAGTAAGTGGTTATGACAATTTGTAAATGACTGCTTGTATAGTTAAGTAATCCATGGAAGCAAGCTAGCAGGGCAGAGGGTGCTTTCTGTCTTCCCAAGACCGTGCTTTGCTCTTTCACTTCTTAAAAGCCGCTACAAAGTAGATTCAGCGCTTGTGTTAGTACTGAGTCCCATTGCTGGGTGTTTAATATAAAAACAGTAGTTTGAGAAGCATAGAGCTGAACATTCATGACATTCATCTTCCTAATATAGCAAGTGCTGAGAACTGCCTGGCTGATCTAGCAAAGCCGTGAGTGGGTGGTTAAGCACAAGCCTGGCTTTAGATGTGCTGAACTGGAGATAACATGCTCAGTACCTGCCATGGCAAAGCACGCTGAAAATGCACCACTCTGGAAAAGCATAAAGCAAGGATGAAACTCTGTGGAGCCAAACTTTAGTGATGCAGATGTAGCCCGAGTCGGGGGTGGCATCCCTCGTTCACTGTGAGCCTGTATATACTACCAGAGTGGTGTTTTCCGTTCTTAGCAAAGGTGTAAGAATTCAGTGGTGTGATATCACGCCTTTACGAAGTCAATATTTATGACAATACTTAGTTGCAGAGATTGTCACGTAGGAAAAAAAAATACATAAAGCCCCTTAGAATACAGTTCTTGGAAGTAAAACATATAGCCATTAATGATACGATAGCATGGGCATGTTAAAAAAAAATTAAAGAATGGCTAATTTTTAGCATAAATACTAAATCTCTTGCATATTTCTTAAGAATTTGTTTTAATTGTGAATGCCATAGCTTAATAATTGTGTTCACAGCATCTCTGAATATAGACTCGTATGGACAACATGGGCTTATGTTGCAACATGAGAATATGCGTGGCATAATTACATAAGCTTCACCACCATGAGCTTTCGTAACAGGGAGTGTAGGGTTGTGTGTGGGCCTATGAACTCCACTTTTTATTTTATTTTCCTCTTCAGAGAATTTGTGTGGAAAATACTGTGCAGTGTTCCAAAATTTGTGATTAGTGACTATTGTGTGATTGATGCAATGCTGAGAAGGTAGAAAGGCCTAAAAATTATGAAGGGTTGGTAGTGGAATGTGATAAGCTGCATCATTTAAGCCCAATGAGCAGTAGCCAGCCTGTTCTTCAGTCCCAAGTACCAAGTGTGGCACTAGCTATCATGTCTCTGGTATTTAGGCTGCAGGAGGTGATCTTGACTCTTTGGGGAAAAGATAAAGCAATTTTATCCTGAACAATTTAAGAGACCTGTTTCCAGCAAAGTGAGCTTTTGTGCTGTAAATTTTGTTCACTCACCATGAGCCATTTGGTTTCAGTCAAAGATCCGTTTAAAACTGGATCCTGGCTAAGGGTAGAATTGGTTCACAAAAGGTAGCTGCAATGGTGAAATGAGCTGCAGTGGTACGTGCTTGTTTGTTCCTGCCTGTTGAGTGGCATTCGTTGCCCCTTCATTTTTGTTAGTACAAATCACTGCACCATAAACTGGATCACAGGCTGAATTTTTCCTGATGATAGCTTCTGCTCCCCCCTTGGTTTTATCCAAGACCGTGGCACTCCTGAGAGCCCTGCTTGGTTTAGTTAAGGATGGAAACAGATAACTGAGGCTGAGGAGGAAGGCATGGAAATTTCTAAAGCTGGTTCTGCTGACAGCTCGTTGAGGGAACTACACCCTAAAGCAAAAGGTTCAGGAATGTAGAAACGCTAGACTATAAGCCATGAAAGCGTGTGAGGAATTGCTTCCAGGTTTAGGTTTATTTTCTGCTGGAAAGTAAAGTTTTGATACTTTTTTTTTCCTTGTTGATATTAAGATGCTCATCTGCTGAATTGCGTTCTTTCAGTTTTGGTAGGTACACTGTGGAGTTTCATAGCAATCTGTCCAAGCCTGGCTAGTTAGAAGAAAGTTATAAAGGCGTGTATTTCAAATACAGACAAGAAGCAGAAAAGTGAAAAATTTGCAAAGTGAAGAATACAAGCAAAACAAGGTGGTAAAGGAGTAGGATGCTGGTGATCTATGCTGGCAATACTTAACAAAAGCAAGGATGTCATTTGTGGTCTGCAGACCAGTTCTATAAAGAGTCTTACCCCGAAGCCAGGAAGAACGTCTGGTGGAGATCAACCCCGTTATTCTCCTCTTAAGTACAAGGAGTTCCTGCTCACATCAAGTGTATCAGCATCAGGAAAAGCTATGCAGATCTGAGAAGGGTGGGTTTAAAAACAAAAAGCCAAACAAAAAACTAGGAGGGAGAAAATAGGTTATGTACTGAGACGCACTTCTATTAAGTGTGCCAGATTGCCCAGAAGTGATTGTGACATCTCCTTCATGAAACACATTAACAGCAGAAGAAATTAATAGAATAGAATATTAAATCATTTGCTCTTACAGGAAGGCAAAGAACAGCCAAGATTTCCTCTCTGATGCTCTCCCTGAAAAAGCATCTTTGTGTTTATGAATGCATTATGAAAGGTTACCTTAGGTGATCTGAAAGTACATGGTTTTCAACTTGAAGAGGATCTAGAAAAGAGAGGAAGGAGCTTTTCCTTTGATGTATCTGAAAAGATCTGAAAGATCTTAAAAAACTTAATTGAAGGAGACTTCTGTTCTCAATTTAGTTCAGGAAATGTTGTTTCTGAGCAGCTGAGAGGGAAATTAACATTTAGTCAGACTGGTCTTTGTATTTTGGGTGTATATCAACATATATTTAACTTGGATGCCTAATCTGCAATAGGAAGAAAACCTTTTTTGTCCAGAAGTTTTACTAAGACATGCTTACCTGTGATTAACAGTCAGTAGCAGTAGGAGTACCGGTATGTCTAAACCCTTTCTCCAGATCCTGACAGATTCTCACCAAAATGCAAATAATTTTTTTTTTTAATTTTAACAGCTTTCAGTTTGTTTCTTCATACAAATTCAGAAATAAGGGCTTGTGCATTTGTCAGTAGCTGACAGGATGATTCCATCTGTCCTCAGTATAAGGACTGGGAGTACCTTCTAACTGCCAGGTGAGCCAGATAGTGCTATGGCAATGAATGCTGCTGTAGTATATGATCAATCAACTATAGAATCATTTTTTTCCAGCAGAAAATAAAACATATGCACAGAAAGCTTGAGTTTTTTCCAGCTGGAAGAGATGAAATGCTGCGTTCTGTTTCTGAATGCTTGAGTTGGAAAAATTCTTTATGAGGTAAAACAGGCATTATGTTTCCATCTTCAGCTTTTTGGAGCATGGCTTTTTCAGTTGTAGTATGTGCAGAATATGGACTGTGGATTGGAAAATACATTTTTCTGTCCTTTTAAGTTAATGCTTCCTTGTGTTTAAATTCAATGATGCTGTCTCTCAGGTAGACTTGAGTAATGCGAGTCCTCAGGGTTACAAAATATCTTTGTTTTTCAGTTCTGAAAAGAAAGGGAGAGAAGCCATAAATTTAAAGAGCAACGAAAAGGAAAGCACAACCCTGCCTGCACTTTTGAAGGTATGATTTTTGTTTGCTAATATTTAATTGAGCTAAAGCCTGCCCCCTCTGCTTGTGACTACTTGCTAGTGTTCTGATATGGGATGTGTTCTTCCACTGCGATGTAGTACCTGGTTGCCATATTCTGGGTTAGGGTCTGTTATACTGGGGTACTGATGCATGGAGAAGACAAAAGAACTGTCTGTGTTTCACATTCATAAAACAAAATTCACGTCTTTACTTACATTAAAGAAGTGAGAGTCTAGTGCTAGTTCTACATGCAATTAGCCAGTGTTTATCAAGGCATTCCTCTAAAGCACCATTTCTATGTAATTTATGAATATCTATCCAGCAAGCGCTTGCCTGCCCGAAGGTCCGCTGGTTGCCAACCAAAGCGCTCCAAGATCGTACTGCTGAAATTTGTACGTGTGTTGGCTGTTCTTCACCAGTGTTATCCATGTTAATCATGCTTGTCTTGTCCTGTAAGCTTTTTGCTGCAAAAAAAAGAACGTGCTCTTCTGTGATCAGGGCATTCTTCTATGTCACTTGACACAAAGTGGTGGCTGCCTGTAAAGTTGTTTTTAGATTTAGTCAAATATTATAATTATATACAGGACAGGGCCTGGTGATAATAGCCATCTTTGCTGCTGTCACATGATGCCCTGCATGGAGCCAGTTTAGCGATTCATTCACTAAGCACTTTTGCTTGGGTTTTTTTGTTCCTTTTCCTAGTCATTTTAGTTTAATGCAGATAATATTGTGGCTGCTTCCCCAAATGAGCCTTGACTAGACTGCCAGGTTTATTTGGGGTTGCAGTAGGCTTGTTAAAACACTGAATCTGAGATTCCTATCCTCTATTGTATTTATTGAGCACTAACAGTGTATGGAGAAGGAAGCAGTTTTCTTCCTGTACGGCCTGTAGTCTTTGTGTAGTTGTAGTTGCATATTCAGTATCTAGGAATTGTTTGTTTGGGCTTTGCCAAAAATGAAGTGACGTTGCAGTTGCCCCTACAGAGACGTAGTTTGGTCCCACAAGGTTATTATCTCAAGAACCATTTCATGTTGAATGTAGCCTATCAACATCAAGGTGTGAAACAATGCGGTGACGTTTGTGCAGAAGCCCTGTGGTTTCAAGCCAGCTCTGTCAGTTCTAAGCTCCTGGAAAATGCCACTGAATGCCTTCCTGTTACCATAAGTCATGGACTATTGATTTTATGCCTTGAAAAGCAGTCAGAAAGGATTCTGATAAACTAGAGGAGATTCTACTGTAAGAAAAGCAGATACTCTGCATTTTAAAAAAAATCTTTATCGATGTTAGCTCAGCAAAAAATTCTAAAACAAATTTTGCTTTTGAAGAAGGTTTTAACTGAGGGAGGGAAATCATTTAGCACATGTGCACAAGATTTCAACATCTTGAATTGCTTAAAAGGAAGTATGAAGAGGGCTAGGTCTCAAGGAATAAGCAGGTTGCGTAGGTGGAGCAAAGGGGAGCATAGCAGGTCTGAGTTATCTAAGAGTGTTTTTTCTTGCCAGAAACTAAATCTTATTCATTTTTTACTTTAAAAAAACCTCAAATTCAGAATCTTTCCTACTGAATCTAAATTTGTTGCAGTAGTCTTCTACTCAGAACTTGTGCTTTTGTAATACTGTACTAGAAGTTGGTGCCAATATTAATGCTGTAAAATTTTGTTCCAAATACCTGATGTTTTCTTTGTCTTGCCATAACATTCTTTTAAATTATATTGTCTTCGACCTGTGTTTAGAAGGCTGAAGTGTTACAATGTACATTATATTCTCTTTGAAATAATACCTGGCGTTTGTAAAGGCTTTTTAAGAAAGGTGCAGTTTTCATATTACTAAAATGTGTTGGTTGCTCAACTCTACTGAGAGCCTGCTGTCTAACATACTTCCATCTTTCTTAAGCTCATAAAAAAACTTCTGATACACTTCAGCAGTTTCATATGCATAGTAATGAGCACTTTTAGCGCTATAATTTTGTATCTTGTGTGCACTGAAATTACAACCACATAGAAAAACTGATTCAGAGGAAGGGGAAAAAGTATTTTCTACTACAGCGCCCCCACCACCCCTCCCTCTTTTTTAGTGAAGAATATATTTTTTCTTTCTTTCCCACCCCCTCACCCCACACACCTCCAACTGCTTTACCCAACATACACTTGCATTTTGATAACACCACACTGTCCAGTTCCTGACACTGGCCAAAATAAGTTGCCTTCTGTAGACGAACAGTTAGAGAACTGAGACTGTCTCGTTTGAAAGGGATAAGTATGGCATTGGCAAGACATTTCAGTTTCATTCATTGAGTCATCAAGGTTACTAGGGCTAAAAATGTTTCGTTGTTATGGAAGTGTACTTTGTGAGGAATGTCTAAATCTGTATACCTGCATGGATTGGCTTTGGTCAGGTTTCCATACATGTTCTTGTCTCTGAATCGTGCTTCTACCTAGTCATTTCAGGTGGACGGTGACTAAAAGTTAAAACAGCATCGTGTGTCTGTCACCAGGTTAATGAGTTTTCATGTTTCTTATACGCTTACATGTATATTTACATACTGGGATTTTGTATATTCATTGGCCATCTCAGGAGGAGCCTGGGGCAAAATAACAGGGGAACTGTAAGTCTAATTTAGCGGCAAATGTCAAACATATTATAGCTGACTGGGTGTCACGGAGTATTGGAAACGAGCGAGAGAAAACCTCGCCATA
>NW_010432851.1:0-3461 GCF_000710305.1 Buceros rhinoceros silvestris
TTTTTTTTTTTACCTCACCTTCTGATGACGATTCCAGCTGTTTCTTACCATCTTTTTCCACGGCACTTAGCTTTGTCTCTCTGACAATATGCAATACACACCAGTGTCTTTTAGAGAGAAGATTCTGGCAGGCGATAAATGGCAGAGAGCTGACATGTCTGCAAAAGTCCATCGAGAAGAGGATTTTAATCGGGATTCTCTTCAACCCAAGCAAAAAAAAATATCCTGGAACCATGGGACTTTCTAAGGCTACAGGTCATATGCAAGCAAAAGTGTTAAGTTGTTCGGTAAAACGTTTATGTCGCTGATATTTGCCCTAGTTTTGAGGAGAGAAATCACTTCACCACAGCACTGAGAAGAGGTACTTTTCCCCACCTCACGCCAAGATATTCTTACCGTTGTGGTTAACTATTTCACTCCGAAGTGACCGTATGAAGCTGTTCCTGATAGCTAAGAATAGAAAGTCAATTTGTGGTAACTAATGTGTAGCTCTTAATTAGGTGAAGGGTGGCTTCCCTGACAAATCCGTGCACGTAAGTACGTGCTACTGACGGGAGGGAATGGCGCCTCCTCTCGGATAATCTATCGCTTGTGCAGGCTGGAAGGAGAGTTCGGACTGCTGAAGGGCGCAGTGCCGTGCTGTCCCGAGTGCTGTCTATGCAAAGTGCCCCGCAGACACAAGGAGAGAAGGGACTGTAAGAGCTCCGCGTCGTCCCTTCGCTGAGGGTTCCGCCGGAGCCTCCCTCCAGCCCCTGCAGGAGATCCCTCCCACGGCCATGCGTGTGCTAGGGGCTCGGAACCGCAGCTCCAGCCGTCGTGGAGAGGCGATGGAGTGTGCCGGCCTAAAGCCCGCGTAAATCGTGCAGGAACCAGCGCGGGGAAACGGAGCGGAAAGGAGGCGATATTGTGTAAACACGCTGCAAATCAGCGCCTTACTGTGACTCAGCCCTCAGCCTGACTGCCACAGGATCTCCTTTCCGAACTGGGCACCAGCAAATGGAAAGACGCGGGGGTCTGGGTAGTATTCTACTTCCATACGAGATAAAACGTGGATTTTACTTCAGCGGTTAACACAATTAGGAAACGTCCACGTTTCCCTTAACACCCAGCTAAGACAGAGCCTCAGTACCAAGAGAAGAAGGGCAGGGTTACTGCCGGCCCCACGCCGGTCTCTCCTAGCCACCGCGGGCGAGGTGGGGTGCAGCGGCTGGGGAAAGTTGCTGCTCCAGGACACGGCTGGGAGCGTTGTCGCCCTCACCGCTGAAGCCCGCTAAGAGTTAATCTGGAGCCCATGAGTTTGACAGCCTTGTTCGCCGTCTTCCGGCAACGGTGCAAAAAACAGAAGGTAACTGAACCCCTAACACTTCTAGCAAATAATAGCCAGATGAGACAGATTCGTTACAGGAACGTGTACGTAATTAACACGTCAGTCACAGAGCCAGGCCGGGAGGGGGCCGGAAGCAGAGCTCGACGGAATGCGGCGCCGAGGCCAGAGAGGAACGAGCTGCGACTTTACACTGGGCACAGCCGCCGAACTCCTGATCGCAACGGGCACCTTCGCGTCCATCTACTCTTACCTAAGCTGAGCGGAGGTGGATCCCATCGCCGAGTGAGCCTCGGGAAGGGCGGGCAGCAGGGCAGCGCCGTTACTCAGCAGACGCGAACGCGGAAATCCACGAGTAGGTGCCGGCGCTGTGCTGTCGCGGCTTGAAAAACCTGAAAACAAACTGGTAAAAGATGATCTCCGTGAAGTGCACAACACACTCACTCCCACGTCGTCAAGCAGCACGGGAAGGAAGATCTGCTGTTCCCTTCCAAGTACTCCGGGGTCCCGACACGGAGTGCTTGTTACAGTGACCTTGGAGACCACTTTTCTCAGCAGCCCGCTACTGTGTTCCAGTACACTGCTTTATTCAGTGTAAACATTCTTTACTTTTTTAACGTCCCGTAATATGTTTACCATAAAACGATATGCAAACACATACACAGTGCATCTCTGACGCACGCATCGCACTGAGTCTCACCAAAACACACATCGCGCTGCGCTCCCGAAAAAGACTGCACATCCCGAAACACACATTAGATTTTCACTCCCCAGCGCAAACATCGCCGTGCACCCCCCGACACTCACATCGCTCAGCGCCGCCGGCTCACACTTCGCCCTGCCTACGGTCCTACCATCGCTCAGCGCCGAAGGAAACACACGTCACTTCGCTCGCCGGACCCACCTACCGCTCTGCTCCGAGTGACAAACACATCGCTCAGCGCCCGACGGCGCTCACATCGCTCTTTTCCCGATGGCTCCGCTCCTCCCCTATATACGCATCGCTCTGCGCCAGAGAAAACACACATTGCCTCGCTCATCGACGATGATCCCATCGCTCTGCACCCAACAATGCCCACATCGCCTGTATATGACACTTCCATCTCCTTGCATCTCCCGAAATACACACCGACCGGCGGCGTGTGTTCCTCCCCGAACACATCGCTGTGCCAACGGACACCCAGAGCCCCGTGACACACACATCATCCTACGTACAACGCAGCTATCGCGCTGCGCGTCCTGAAACACACCTCTCTCGTCCCCTCGAAACACATCGCGCTGCATCCTTAAACCTCATCACACTTTCTCCCCGACGATACTGCGCTCTGCTCCCCCCGAACACACACTGCGCCCTGAACCCACCGAGACAAACATAGCTCGGGGCCCGACGGTGCGCACATCGCCCCTCTCCTCCCCTAGATATGCCTTGCTTTGAGCCTTGCACAACACGCATCGTCCTGCGACCCAAAGACTCAGCGGACTGCTGAGAAAATCAGGCTAGGTCCCGTCATGCACACATCTCCACCGCTGTGCACCTCCAGGAACACGTCCCTCTTCGTACCTCGCCGAAACACACAGAGCTGGGTACCCTAAAACTCCTTACCCTTACACCCGACAGAAGCATTGCTCTATGCCTCCCCAAAATGTATCGCCCTGAGCCGAGCTATACACACATCACCATGAACGACGAAGGACACGCACATCGCTCTGCCCCTCCCCTACACGCACATCGTTCAGCGATGACGAACACTCATCGCTTCGCTTCCCGCAGCTACTCGCATCGCTTTTCACCGGCGGACATTGCTCAGTGTTTCGCGACACTGCCACCTCTCTGCGCCACACGAAACACATATCCGCTCAGTTCCAGAGACACGAAGAGGGCTACGCGTTTAGCTCTGTAACGATAACACCCATACTCCCGGCGCCGATGACACATCGTTCTGCATACCCAAAATTCTCGCTCAACTGAGGCGCTCAGATTAAAAACAGTCCGGCTCCAATTTCTATGGCCCAAATCAGTCACCAGACCGTAGAGGGGGGGGGTGTGTGGGGGTGGGGTTTTCGCGGCCGGCGATTGGCTGAACTGCTATAAAAGGGCTGCGGCGGCCAACGGCGTTACTCGGTGCTTCTTCGGTGC
>NW_010432852.1:0-10885 GCF_000710305.1 Buceros rhinoceros silvestris
CCTTGGTTTTACCTCGACCAAACCATTGACATGCAAGCAGAACAGCTTCCTGATTTCCCGCTTATAATCTAAGTTCCTTTTTAAAACATGTTTCGTTAGTATCATCTTGTATAAATAATTGCCATATATGTACATATTCCATTTGATTATATAAATATATGTACATATTCTGTTTGATTTTTTTTTAATTATTTAGGTTTTAGATCTTACTATTTATTTGCCATTACTAAATACACTGAATAATATTTCAATTTGAAAATCGTGTTTCGATAGTTTTCTTTTCCAGTTTTGGGAAGGGAAGAGAGGATTTCCACGACTTTTAAATGACTTCTCCAAATATTACTAACTTCTCCACTTAAATAAGAGTCTTGGCTGACTAAACTGTGATGTGGAAGCCAATGGCAGAGGGGGAGAAAGGGCCATGAATCAAGAATTTTGTGAAAGAAAAAGCCACCTTGGAACAGGTTAGGCAGTGCTGATAAGAAGTTGTATAGGCCATAAACTCTTCAAAACAATGTATGAGCATTGACACCAATGATTCTTGATCGATGTTTACTATGGCTTATTTTTAACTTCTGTGTAGACCTCTTCATCAAGGTAATTCCAGGATTCTGTCTTCTGGGAAGCTTGAGAGCATTAGCTCTCTTCTACCATGAGCTTATCAGTTATGGAAAGTGCTAACAGGGATGTAGGGTAGACTCATGAGTAGTCAGCCACAGCACAATTGTTATGCTTTTGCCATGAGCACAGAAATCAGCTTTGGCAAAACAAGCATTTCAGACCTCTTTCCTGAATTTAACTGTCCTCAAAGGCTAATTTTTATCTTAATGGTATCCATTGCACCTGTGAAAGAATAATGGTTTTGCTAAAGCACAAACTAGATTTGTTTAATTTCACAATTTACTAATCTAGTGCTATAGCTACTTTAAGTAGTTTGCAAATTTTCAATCGTCTTTTTTTAATACTCTCAGCTGAGAATTAATATTAATATCCTATAGGGGAGAAAAAAATGCCTACATAATAAAAAAATAAGGGAAAGAATGCTATCAACCATCAAGAACTTAAAGGACATTATCAGTCACAGCTTTTCTTTTTTTTCTTTGCTTTTTTTTGTGTGTGTGTGTGTGTGTGTGTGTGTGTGTGTGTGTGTGTGTGTTATGGTTTTCAACCAATTTGTCTTATCTCTTCAAGGGTAGAAATCTAACAGGTAACCACGTTCATCTGTGCTAGTCGTCCTGATTCCCTGTATTGTCAACAGGAAGAAACAAGCACTTCTAGAATAAGGCTAATCTCATCCTAAAAGAGACACTGTAAATGCATCATATGAGTCTTACCTTTTTTCTAATTTGATTATGAGGAATGACTAGATATGGACCCATACACTACAGACAGCTCTATTTATGTGATATGAATCTTCTCCTTCGTTCTTGTAGATACAGGTGTCCTTCTGTATCTACAGAAAAAAACTCAGCAGAAACTGCATGCAGGAGCAAAGAGGGCCAGACTCCTTAGTCACAGATTAATGCGGTATGATAGCACCCAGAAACTCCCACCAGAACTGAAACACCATTTCACTATGAAGTAGAGAGTCAAAAGTGATATCTGCTGTAGACAAGTTTGTAATCTAAACAGTGTCATGGTTTAATCCCACATGCTGGCAACTGAGCATGTGCAACAGCGGAATCACAGCCGCTCGCTCACTCCTTTCTCCTACCCCAGGGCTGGGGAAGGAAGGAGAATGAAAGGCAAAGTAAAGCTGAGGGGTTAAGATAATGAGAGCTACCTGAACAACACAAAGAGAGAGGGAACAATAATAAAGTGGCTGATACGCAACGCACTGCCGGGCCACACCAAATCACACCATGCCACACTGCGGTCCCTCCACTGCTAGAAAGCTATGCCCCTCCCACCAGATAGCCCCAGGCATGATGTCAGTACGGTGTTGAATACCCCATTGGCTGGTTCAGTCCAGCTACCCTGCCTGTGGAAATTAACCCTATCCTAACCAAACCCAAGACAAAAAAAGGATGTATGACATTTTTGTGTGCATCTATGTTGATGTGTAATGGAAACTCAGGTAGTTTCATGAGCTTGTTTGAGAGGGATATATTTCCAAATTTACCTTGCCTTCCAAGTGTCCATCTCTTTGAAATTTGTCCTTATAGCCTCCTGAAGAGCTGGGCAGGACTGAAGCTGACAATTTTACACTCTTCGCATGCCTTATCATGATTGAATTGCTGATTTTATCTGTCCTATTACTTAGCAGCGTGTGGTCCTGCTTCACATAAACTGCTTTAAATACCAAGTAATATTATCTTTTTGATTGTCATTCTTATTATTTTCTTTCTTTTTCTTCTTTTTTTTTCTTTTAGTACCGAAACTCCAAATTTTTCCTTAATTTTAAAACTACTTTTTTTAGTACATTCTTGGTTATATTGTCTTTGTCTTCAAATTTTGCCTGTCAGTTTTTCTGGGATTATTTTCCCTCTGACTATGAAACTCAGCAAGAATCAAATTGGTCATTGATTCAAAAACCCAATTGTAATATCAGAAACAAATAGAACAATATGAGGATGGTGAGGCTCTTCGGATACATTACAGTCACAGCACAAAGATCCTGATCTCCTAAGTTTCAATTATTACTTGTCCGGCTGGTTGGTTGAGCTGCAGTTATGGATCATAAAGTGGTTCTGTTTTTCATAGCTCATGCTTTTATCTCTGTCTAGTCTTCAATTTTTTTATGTTTTGTTTTATTCTCCATGTTTTGTACTACTCTCCACAGGATATACAATGCATCAAGAGGACCTTTTGCTCAGTTGGTCTGGTTCCTGTGCATCATAGCTGTGAACTTTTCCTGATATAGTGCCAGTCTTAATTCTTTCTCTGGGTACATAACCTCTGCATTTCATTTTGGATTAACACACAACCACACACTCACGCACACATAATTTTGGTCTCATTTCAAGTGCAGATACTAGATTTACTGAATTCCAGACTCCTTTCCATCTGCTAATAGATGTTGACTAGTTACAGCGTTTTTATAATGTTTCCATCTTTTCCCCACTATAAGAAAAGAAGAAACATCCCCCCTTCTGTACATTTAAACTCAGTTTATTTTTTCACATTTGAACATAGCTTGTGGCCTCTCTCTTACCTTTTCTTTCTTTTTTCTTTTTTCTTTTTTCTTTTTTCTTTTTTAAATTCTTTTATTGCTTTACTTTTTTCTTCCTCCTTCCTTCCTCCCTTCCTTGCGTCTTCCTTCTGTTTGCTCTTTTTTCTATCCAAAATTCTAGATTTTGAAAAGATTTATTTCATTTTCTTCAACCTATTTATTTTGTGTTTAAACAGTAGCTTGTTATCTATTCATCATGTTGATTTCCTCATAGTAATTTTTCTTGAACATTTGCTACTGACATTTTTTTTTCCCTAGGTTCAAAGCAATAATTTGGAAATACATTTTTACTGGGTGTCAGATCCAGAGTCGAATATCAAGCTGTGTATCCCTAATGTATAGTTGTCAGTCAAAATTCTACTATATTCAGTAGAGACTTCGAGAAGAATTATGTAGCTGATAATGCAGGTGTCTAGTGTCCTTTCAGACAACGTTAAGTGCTATCTCCCCTCCAGCTACCTTTCCCAACAGTATGTGGGACTCCATTTAGCTCTGTCTCAAACCTACTGGTCTAGTTTAGGTGACAGGACTGACCCCTAAATCCAATGTAATTTGAAGAGCTGCTGAATATAGATTCTACTTCAGGGTCTAAATTGCTTCACTCTTGTGGCTGATTTTACTCTATCTTGTTCAGCAGATACAATGGGAGCCTAGCCACAGGTAACGATCGACACAGTGCATGCTACTTGGTTTGTGGTTAGCAATTCTAACCCACAATAAAGCAGTGAATTATATCTTCATATTGCTCCCAAGCTTATGTGGAATGAGCTTGGCTTGGTAAAATAATTAATCAAAAATAATTAAGAATAGTTTGGTTTTTATTAGTAGTATTTCTAGTACGAAGAAAATATAATGGGGTTGCAGTCGCTTTCATATTTGGACACCTACATTTTAGTTCTCTAATATAAAGTAAGATTAAATCAGCTTTATGAGGATACCACAGAGGAACTAAATGGTACATGATGGCGCAAAACGGTTCTAAATTTAAAGGAATGTTTTGGGTACTAAAACTATTATTTGAAGCATGCTTCAATAAATAGAGATAAAAATAAATTAACAACACGTTCCTTGTAAAGTCATGGCATAAGAAAAAAAACTTAACAAGAAGAGGCAACAAAGAGAAGATTGTATTTTTTTCTTCCATTTTATCTGTGTAGTATTGATCATACAATCAAATATTTCATAATTCATGCATTTATTACACTCCATATATGAGATTCTTCTTTTCTTTCTCTATAGACATGTATTTTTCTCTTAAAAATGTACACTTGTTCACATACATGGTCTGGGAACTTATGGTTCACCATTGATTATTCTGTTCATACTATACTTCTGGGCTAGCATGGAAAAGAATGACAGCACTACACTTAACAGAAGAAAGCTCCTTCTGGGAACAACCTTCAGGCTCCTACATGTGTTAAACTGTCCTGCTCCTACCCTCAAAGAAGAAAGAAATCAATACATTTGCTAGACTAGTTGTTATGCAATCTGGTATCTGGACATCATAACACCGATCATGTTGAGAACTCATCACTCAAGCTGACAAGCTCTCTGTACTGTCAGCCCCATTCATCCAGCTGATGAGCTCATATCAACCACACATTTTCCTGACAAATGCGGTTTCCCAGTGAGGCCTAGTGAAGTACTCAGCAAAATGGGTGTACAAAGGGATTTTTTATTCTTTGTCAGAACAGATGAATGGAATACCATTTCTTCCTTCTTTCTACTTTTTCTTATTTTCTTCTCACCAAAAAATACATCTTTAAGCAAATATATTCTTGAAAAATCGAATGTTTTCCTTTTTTCTTTTTCATTCCCCTGCCCACCTAAACCCCCGGCACCCCCACTCCTCAACAGCTCCCCCCACCCCCACCCTCCACCCAAGGGAGAATGCAGCATTCATAAGAAATATGTGAGATGTGGGTCATAAAATCTTCATGCACATGAAATCTCTCTGTGAAATACATCACATTGCTTAAACTCAGTGCTAAATGCAGTTATTATTTATTTGTATTCAAGAGCTTCCTACAATCTGATTGATTCTATTATTGATACAAGAGTGGTATATTTTTGAAGCATCTCATATAGTCAACAATAACAGTATGAGCATGATCCTACAGAAAAAGAATATGATTTCCTGAAAACAAAAAACATTTAGAAAAAGGTTTGCACAGGTAGCTTGAATAATGTTCGCGTCAAAGACTGCATTGGTAACATCTACATCCATGTAGTTTTTCTTTGTAAACCCTACGTTTTTCACCTGAAGTTCCCCTTTGCCTTTAGGTCTCCAAATTCGTACGGTCTGAGGCTTTGGGGGGTTGGTGTGTGTGTGTGGGGGTGTTGCATTATTTTTTGTTGAAGGTCATGGTTTTTCCTCTCCCCCCCACCCGCAACCCCCCACTTGCTCTTATATAGTATCTGAGTGCCCTGATATTCTTAAACAAGGAAGGGAAGGTGTGGTAGCAGCAGGTGTCATTCATCCCTGTACTTCACCACTTACACAAATATATTTACGTAATGACTGATACTGTTATAACAATATTGATAAAAGCAATCATTTTCAACCAAATTGTTTGTACAAAGTCCAAGAACTCACAAACGGCAAAACCTGAAAAGACCTTTGTAATAGTTTTAATAAAATAATAAACAATTTATTTTATTTTTAATAAGATGTATAGAAGAGCCAATCAACCCATTTCCATATTAAAGGCTTTGATTAGCTGTGTAAGACAAGGAAGGAATTATTTTGCTGTTAATGCTTTTTCTTTGCTAAGTACTGTTTCAGAAACTATATATACCTGACCTTGTTTCTAAATTCTAGCTGGGGGGAAATAGTATTTTGACTCCTTCATTGTTTGTCTCAAACACTTTAAGATCTGTATTTTAAAATTAAATACGTGCAAAGCCTCATTATTACTGCAGTTTCCCCAAGAAATTAGAAATGAACTTTTAAAATAATTTTTCTTCTTTTACGCACAGTAATTCCTCATGTGTTAAGATCAACTCTCCCCTACAGCTATAACCTAATCAGCATGCAGAGTTCTGATTATGAAATACAAGCAATTTCAGGGAAATCTTAATGCAATTTACATTAGTAATTCTAGTTACTAGCTAAAGATTCTATGATGGTCCTTTAAAAAAAAATTACTGTTTTTCTCTGCTGAGCTGATGGGGTATACTTCTGTTTGTGGAGCATGCAACAACACCGCAAAGTGTAGAGCTTTTTAAAATCCAAAAGAAGAGATTAAAAGGGAAAACCATGGATGGGTGAAGACCTTGCGTGTAAAAATGTACTGATTCAACCAGAGTCAACATCAGGTAAACACATTCTTGGGATATTAATTAGGGACAGTTTAACTGTACCAGCAATAAAGGCCTTGGTAAATTGCAAGCTTCAGATGCTGATACATTTCAAGCTAGGTGATCATTTCTCTGCTAGTATTTCAGACTCTTAGCTTAGGCATGGAAACTACTCAGTGTATAATAAAAGGCTACAACTTTATATCCCTTGATGCGTTTTCTCTTCCAGGTTTAACTTGCTACGAATCTTTTGCTGCAGTGGCATCTCTGCTTCAAATAAGACTGATTAAAATGAAATTACTCAGTCTCCTGACCCATGGAAAATTTCATGAGCTGCAATTTGTCTAGTAGTTCAGCTGTGAGCACAATCTGATTGGCTATAATTTAGGTTTATAGTTCTTTTTTTTTTCCCCCCTCAAAAAAATAGTAGACTCCAGTGATCCTGAAATGGGAGAGATAGGGAGAACGAATGAACAAACAAATGAACAACAGTAAGTATTTAGGGAGTGTCAGGAAGACTGGGCTTCTTAAACAAAATATTCATCACACTTACGAAGTTTAGCTTAAATCACACAGTTGATGCCCTCAAGAATATAAAATGCACCTGTAAATCCGATAATTCTGATATAAACTTCCAATTTCTAAATAGCACCTCCTTTATAGCAAAATTAGATCATATTAATTTCCTTTTGTTGTTATTGTTGTGTGGTTGGTTTTTTTTTTTTTTTTCCCAGTGTCGTTAATAAGAACTTCCTAATTCTGAAGGGTACAGAGAAATGGGTAACAAAATTTCCTGCTTGAAACAAGTGATTTAATTGGGTTAGTGTTTTATCCACAGAACGTGAGCATATGCAGACCACTGTTTAAGACAGCTCTGTTCTACGCAAACTTTGAGCTAAAAGGGTTTGATTTTACTAATTTTTCCTTGGAAAAAACTTTTCTTAATGCTTCAGCTGGTGACTATTGGCTTCTGAAACTTTTGCCCACAGAGGCTTTTGACTTTGTAAGTTTTCTCACTTAGTCCTAGTAAATGTGCAAGTTATTAATTCTTCCGGCAGGATTTGGATTCTAATAATTGCTTTGCAGAAAAGGAAAAAGACAACAAATACTTGACTAACTCACTTCTGTTCCCAGAGCCTCCATTTTAGTAAAGAACCGCAGGCCTCATGCTTGTAGGACATTTGTTTGCCACAATGTGTGTTGAACTGGTTGTTTTACTACTGAGTGTTTGATCCACCACTCTTTGTCTCCCCCAGTCACAAGAGATTCTGCTGCTTCTGATGCTCAATTGACAAATCTCTTTGCAAACTGTTCCTGGAATTAGAAGAACTCCAAGAATCATCCGTCCTGCATGAAACTGTTTTACTGCTATGTGAAACTCCACACTAATGTTCTGAGGAAGGTGTTTGGTGTCCTCCTCATGTCAGCCTTCTGATAGTGAATGTCCTGAGAAGCTGATCGAGTTTTCCCGCACTGAGTCCCATGGCCTCCTCTGGAACTGGGCAGGATATGTCTGATTTTAGACATCCATAGAGCACAGATGTTTACAACGATGACAGTAGTCACATAAGGCATAGGTCATCAGCTATGTTTTAGGTTTATTTCTCTTTCATATATTTGAATTTTCATGTGACTGCAAAGGTACAATTTGCTAATGCTGCCTGTCCAATTAGTCTCAATCATATGTCAACCAAATCACACTAAACCAACTAAGCAAAGTAGATCAAAACTAAATAATATGATATGGAGGTCTGTTTATTGCAAAGCTATCTTTTCTTGAACAGAACTAAGAGGTTTGGGGTTTTTTTTAATTAATCTGATGTCCTGCTGACTTCAAAATACAAAACAAAAAAAGCAATCTGCAAAGATAACTCTAGTTGCATTTTCTGGCGAAGAGATTGGATGAAGTAAAATCATTGTAAAACATTGTCTTGTTGGATATTATTTAGGATAACAACAGCAGGGAACAAAATAAATCATTGCTATGAAGCAAAGACAGGCTTATGGTTCAAGGTGAAAATCACTTACATAGAAATACTGCTGTTCATGTAGGTCTTCAGTTTTTTATTTTAAATGGGAATGTAAATCTGGTATTGGTGTTTCAGCAACCTAAACTGAATATTTTTTCTCCCGTTTACTCATATCCTCCTGTACACTGAAATAGGAATGAAAATATATGAAATAAGTATGAATGCCTCTCCCTAATTCCTGAGACATACCCATGCTTCAACCTCCGAAGAGGTAGTTTTCACAAACACTCTCAGCCTGAGTGAAATTAGGAACATGTTGAAATCTGCGACTTTTTTAAGAATGCCAATGTTGCTTAAAATCTATTTTGCCACAAGTATTAAAAAGAGCCCCAGTGGTAGGCACCATCTATATACTAAGGAGTTATCCCTACACAATAGGTTTTCAGTGTGGAGATTCCAGCATTCTGTGAGCTAACTGTACGGACGTTGTGGAAGTTGCTAATGAAACGAAGTTTGCATGTGTAATTCTCTTCAGCCTTTGCAGAGATCTTAATTTCCAATAGAAAATATTTTTAAGAACCAGAGAATATTTTTAAGGGCCAGATGTGAAAGATACCTCCTTGTTCTAAAGGAGTTACAGCCATCCACCTTCAAAATTTTCTGGCATGGAAGAACATGAGGAAACTGCAGACTGCTTCTCTTTAATACTTGCACTGCAGAGATATTCAAACACCCTAGTTAAAATCAAATCTTTCTGACATTGGACATTATGAGGATAATATTCTTACTTTAAGCAATTGTCTGATACATTTTTACTAAACCCCATAATATATCAGAGTGATATTAGTAAAGTAATACGTGGCAAAGTGAAGCAATAAACCACCTCTTTGGTTTTTATGAAGTATTCTTTAAGGTATTCATAAACATCTATTCGCTTTGATCCTATGATAAGGAAAGGTACAGAAGAAGCAGGAAGAGTGCAGACTGAAAGACACCAACAATGACACTTGTGAGAACCAAGCTTACATGGACCCGTTACACTCAATTCTTCTCAGGACAAGTTCTGAAAAACAAGAAATTCCAGAAGCACGTAAGAAATACTAATGACTCCCTATGACCTGTGTGCCTGTTTAAGATTAGGAAATTAAAGTGTTCAAAACTAAGAGGCGCTCCCTGGCAACCCTTTCCCCAAACAGCAGACACGTCAGGAGAGCCAGGCAGCCTATTACGTCGATCTGCTTCTACAGTCTCCTTGTTAGGTGGTGTACTGACCCAGACAAGTTCTGGAACCAGACTGAGTGTGATTTCAAAGTCCTAGGACAAAAGAATCACAGAATTATTGATGTCTGTGATCCACACAAACATCAACTTCCTCGGTCAGTCAAAGGTCAGTGAAAACCTCTCAGGCCTCATAAAAGAAGTTTTACAGGCTAATTTACCCCCTTCCTGAGTAAGTAAGTTTCCCTTCTCTTCCAGCCTGTGTATCAGCAGGGAAGAAGAAAGTTTTGAAGATAAAAGCTTTTGTGCAGCAAGTGGAGAGGAAAGACGAGAAATGTCTGGTGAAAAGCAATATGTACAAGTATACACTAAAAAAATTCCCACTCTAGAACATTTTGTATCTTTTAATTCTATTTTTCAAGAATAATTGCAAGTAAGGTTATTTTAAACCAAAATCGGTTCAAAATATTTACAGTAATTTACATTTCTTCAGATCAGCTACTGAGTGTCAGAAGTAGAACAATTTTTTCACTAATTCTAACATTTTTGTAAGTAAGTGATTTCTTTTTATTAGGCCATTTTTCAAATTCCAGCCAAACATTGTGTTTTATTGGAAGATAAAAACCAAAGAGCAACCATTTTTTCTAGAATTAATTTTGTCAATACCGTCTGTTCTTTTATTATGCAATATAAGAATAATTAAACCATTTTTAAAAAAGAAAGTAACTTTGAAGAAAACAATTCTCATTTATTGTTATTTCTCAGAAAAAAAAGGTTCTTTTCTTTAAAAAAGACAAAATAATGAAATATAAATTTATTACATTTGTTATTGATGCTATAAAACTGTAATTCAATGGCTGGAAAATATAATGTCATTGATCATGTTGTCGAAAGGCATTAATATGAGTTACTGTATTTTTCATATGTAATTTGAAATTATGTTAAGAAATAAAACTGCTATGGCACAGTGTAAATCTGTGAATTAGAGTTTCATTATTTAAAATTAAACATATGTATGATCAAATAGGGCTGGAAAGAAGATTTTGGGCCAAATATCTTAAACATCTGGAAAAGCATGGCTATGAACTAAACTTGAGTAAGCTGACAAAGCTGCGTGATATCATCTTAGTCTTCACTGATGTGAGATACTGGATTACAGCTGTTGACCTTTATTCCTCTAAGTATTGGCAGGAAGAAAAGGAAAAGAAAAGGAAAAGAAAAGGAA
>NW_010432853.1:0-243 GCF_000710305.1 Buceros rhinoceros silvestris
ACCCCCAGTATTTCTGCGACGCCTGTGAGTGCTGGGGGGGTCCCGCTGTCCCCCGAGCACCCTCCGGTGTCCCCGTCCCCACTGATGGGTGGGGACACCCCCCCAGGCGTGCACCATGTGCAGCGGCAGGACATCGCGCTCAAGTGGGAGCTGGGCGAAGGCGCCTTCGGGAAGGTCTTCTTGGCCGAGTGCTCCAACCTCCTCCCGGAGCAGGAGAAGACGCTGGTGGCTGTGAAGGTGGGG
>NW_010432853.1:360-1173 GCF_000710305.1 Buceros rhinoceros silvestris
TGGGGTGGTGTCATCTGTGGGGTGTCGGGGTGACGGCGCTTTTGGGAGCAGGAGAAGACACTGGTGGCCACGAATGTGTGGAGAAGCATCGGGTTGGGTGGGATGGTGTCGTCCGTTGGGGTGTCAGGGTGACGGCACCTTCAGGAGCAGGAGAAGATGCTGGTGGCCATGAAGGTGCGGAGAAGCGTTGGGTGGGACAGGGGGGTGTCGTCCATGAGGTGTCAGGGTGACAGCGCCTTTGGGAGGGTCGTCTTGGCCGAGTGCTCCAACCTCCTTCTGGAGCGGGAGAAGACGCTGGTGGCCGTGAAGGTGCGGAGAAGCGTTGGGTAGGGTGGGATGGTGTCATCCGTGGGGGTGTCAGGGTGACGGCGCCTTCTCTTCTTGGCCAAGTGCTCTAAGGTGCTGGTGGCCGTGAAGGTGTGGAGAAGCATTGGGTTAGGTGGGATGGCATCATCCATGGGGGTGTTGGGATGACAGCACCTTCGGGAAGGTCATCTTCTGGTCCTCTCAGAGCAGAAGATGCTGGTGGCCATGAAGATGTGGAGAAGCATTGTGTGGGGTGGGGTGTTGTCCGTGGGGGTGTCAGGGTGAGGGTGCCTTTGGGAAGGTCTTCTTGGCCGAGCGCTCCAAGATGCTGGTGCCTGTGAAGGTGTGGAGAAGCGTCAGGTTGGGTGAGGTGGTGTCATCCATGGGGGTGTCGGGCTGACGGCGCCTTCGCAAGGGTCTTCTTGGCCGAGGGCCCCAACCTTCTCACAGCGCGGGAGAAGACACTGGTGGCCGTGTCAGGTTGGGTGAGGCGGGCTGGAGTCGTCC
>NW_010432854.1:0-241 GCF_000710305.1 Buceros rhinoceros silvestris
CGGCCTGCCGTGTCCCTGCCGAAGGGATTTCCCTCTCCGTTCCTGTCGCTCACGGAGCTCCGTCTCCAGCCATCCTCCTCCCTCCCCTCCCAGCCCCTTCCTCCGTTTTGTCTTGTCACGGGCTCTGAGGGGCAGGGAGTGTCCGTCCTCCAGCTGCACGGCGTGCGGCACGGCCAACGGAGCGCCGGGGACACTTACCGGGAGAAACAGCGAGTTACCGCGGAACGGGGCGAGAGGCCGG
>NW_010432854.1:354-2615 GCF_000710305.1 Buceros rhinoceros silvestris
AGCCTCCCGCAGTCACCGGCTGCGCTGCCTGCGCCCAGACCTTTTCACAGCTCCGTGTCGAATCTCACGTTCCCCACATTTCCACGGCACATTTCATTAGGAATTTTTGACAGGTGGAAGTCCACAAAAACCTGAGATCAGAACCGGACCGGATCCCTCTCTGCACATTCCGCAGCCTTCCAGAAACACTGCAGCCAAGGGCCTGCTCGGGCTTCCCTTCCCTTAAGGCAAAACCTCTCCCTCCCGGATGGAAAAGTGAGCAGCAAGCTGGATGTTAAGGGACCTCCTAAACACGGAATATCTGGTATTCAGATTCCAGCACAGGAGGATTTCTCTCTCCCTGGCGACAGCTCTCAGCAAGAGCCCACCCTTGCAGGGACAGTGCGGTAACTCCCTGCCGATCATGCTACAGACAATGCAGCTTCAGGGAGAGCTGCCTGTCTCGACTCCACGCACCTTCGAGGAGCAAACCCTGTTCCTGACCATGTGTGAACAGCATGAAGCAAATTCTAACAGACCAGAGGCCAAGTTCTAGGTACATTACCTAATCCCAAAATCTCATTGACAACACAAGGGGATAACTAAAATTCCAGGCAGGCACTCTTGTTCTCAGACACCTAGGAATAACATCTATATACTAGAGGTTCGGGAACCTTCCATGCCACTGTGCCTCATGTTGCCAGGAATTAAAGCTCATGAGCACCACAGAAACGGGATGGAAAGCTGGATGGCTCTGCTGCCAGGGAGGGTGGAGTTAATACCTGGCCTCCTGGTGCAGAGGAACCTGTGGAACATCACTCTTTTCCTACCAAAGGCCAACAGACCAAAATAGTCTTATTAGCTAATCCGAATCAGTAGGACACCACCCTTCTTCCCCTCTCACTAATCTTACCTTGATAGACTTCTTCAAAGCCAGGTCAGCGGACTTGAAGGAGTCTAGGAAGCAGGCTTCTGGAGGCTCAGGACCAGCTCTGGCATTGAGCATGCAGGACCATACCTTGCTTGAAGCTATGTTCAGGACTCTCCTGCGCTACAATGTACAGCTTTTTTCTCCTTGGAGCAAAGCGAGCAAGACTCAGGAAGCCAGCAGACTGCTCGACAGTCTGAAGAATTTGTTGTTTTGGAGAAGTTGACTGCGAAGAGGGGAAGCGTGGGATGAAATAATTTTCTATGTGATGCTTGAGATGTATATGCGGATGTTCATACTTCCTCCTTTGGTTTCCTTTTGAGAAAGATAGAGGCTTGGGGGAAAAAAAAGAGGGGGAGAGGAGAGTGCAAGAGATGCAGCCGTGACTGCCTGCCCTTGCCATTCTGCAGCTGCATGCAGTGCCCTGGTCAGTGGTAACGGGGTGACTGAACACCTCTGTCTACCGACAGTCAGTCTATGTCTCATACTGCATCTTCTCTGCAAGAAATCCCTCCCTGCTGTTAACTTAGGGAACATCAAGCACTGTGCCTTGAGAGAGAAGGGCTCCTGGGAGACCTTCTTTTTCATGGCAAGCCCAGCATTTTCATGTTAGGCCTTGACGTTTTTTAATTATTAAAAATTATAATACGTACATGTCAACATAATGACAATAACAATTAGCTGGAGGAAATCGTAAACAAAATAACACAGGAACAAGATGGAAACTTAGTCTCTGCTGCAGTAAATTGATGTAAAATTCAGTGGAGTGATTAACATTTGCTGAAAGTTTACTCAGGATTGCCCAAAGCAGCATTACCCAGAACTACAGCCATGACAAAAAGGAAGCATAAAGCCCTTATGCCTCACGGTTCACTAGATGAGCTCTTGCTCATAATGGGCTGCTTTCGCATTTCAATGTTTAATGCAACAATTACAAAGAAAAAGCACTAATAAAACAATTCAGAAGTAGACTCTGAAACCATAACTGCTTCTCTCTTCTGCAAATGCCGATTTTTTTGGTGGGAGCTGACTCATACTCACGTTACTATCACGGCCTGTTTATCATACCTCTGCTGCCCAGGCAGTTTTGCGAGGTGAAATCCAGGACGAGAAATCAATAAGCAGTTACACTGCTCAGTACCGATTAAGACAGATTTTTTTGGTAGCGCTGAAGTTGTCACTTAGGCTGAATTTACAGAGCAGCATCACACGGACAGAAACGCCAGGAGTGGCACCCGAGCGTTAACGTCCGCGTCTGCAGGCTCACCGGGGCGCTGGTGCCACCCGCTGGCAGCGCCTTGTGTGGCACCTCTCCCCACACCGCCCCCGCGGGCCGCTCCGCGCCCCCGCGCCC
>NW_010432855.1:0-286 GCF_000710305.1 Buceros rhinoceros silvestris
TGGTAGGGCAGGGGCAGCGGGGGCGGCTGCGAGGAGCTGTGTAGGGAGGCCAGCGGGCCACGGGTGAGGAAAGGGCCGTTGTGGGCTCCGTAGGAGGAGGGGCCTGCGGGGTGTACAGGGGGTCTGAGGAGGAGGGGGATGTGGGAGGTGGGAAGTGCAAGGCAGGGGGGCAGCACGTGTGGTGTGTGAGTCGGGATGGGCAATGCGTGGGGTCTGGGGTCGTGTGGCGCCAGCACAGTCTGCTGTGAACGCTGCTGGGGTCCCCCGCCTTTGAGCAGATGGGGGG
>NW_010432855.1:501-774 GCF_000710305.1 Buceros rhinoceros silvestris
AGGCTCAAGAGCGTGAACTCCCCTGTGGTCCGTCTCCAGTTCTTCGGAGTTATGCTTACACTTCAGCGCCCAGTGTCTCCTGGCTGTGTCTTCAGCGTGTGTCCATACTCCGTGTGTCAGCCCACTACTGGGGTGCCAGTACTAAACAAGCTCAGTATAATTCTACTTCCTGTTGTCAGATGAGGCACGTATGCTTTGTTTTTTCCCAGCTCGAGGGACCACTGTCTGTCACTGTAGGCTTACTTCAGCTTATGTTTGTCTTTCCCTCTGCTT
>NW_010432855.1:877-4653 GCF_000710305.1 Buceros rhinoceros silvestris
TGCTTTTATCCATTCCACATATATATTTTGCACCACTGTATCTGCTCAGCGTAATTCTGCCTCTCTGTTGGATGTGTGGCTGGTTTGTGCTCATAGGCCTGCTTCCCGTGCTGATGGAGAAGCTAACAGCTCTGTGACTTGATGTGATGTGTCACCGCTGTGCCCCTCCTGTCCCGTGCTCAGCCCATGTTCGGCGCGCCTGTGGCTCTGTGGTTGGCACGGGCTGGGTGAGCTCTGGCTGCTGAGGGAAATAGGCCTGCTCTTCCTCTGGTCATGTGTTCACGCCTCCTCTTTGCGTCAGCTTTAGCAATCGCTTGGTTTTGGGATGTGGAGGAAGTTGGAGAAGGTTTGAATGGCTTGCCCCTGGCAGAAGCTGGAGTTCCTCTTCCCTTGTTTGCTTCTGTCTCTGCTGCCAGCTTGCCTCTGGCTGCTCTGCCACGGGTTTTTCTGGTGACAGTGACTTATATTGTAGGATCCTTCGATGAGCTAGCTGCCCTGGCAGGAGAGATTGGGTGGTTCTCTGCCAGGTTAGTGAGTTGAATCAGCATTGCAAGGTGTGCGAAACCTACTAAAGGTTATGGGGAGAAGGAAAAGGAAACTTCACTGCCAGAAGCAAAACTAGAGGAAGGCAGTGGGGAGTGAGACCTCCCCTGAGGCAGCAGGGAACTTTTACATTGGCATAGCTGGCCACAAAACTTTGTCCTGAGTTGCTTGCTAGAATATGTGCTTTCCTGCACAGCTATGTTTGATGTGAATCCATCCTATTTGGTGACAATGCAGTCTTAGATTGGCTTAATTTAACCATAGAACTACACCATTAAATATAATTTTGTTAATTTTTTTTAATTGCTGATAGCTGCTGAAGTATAGAATGCACTTGAGAAAGCAAGAAATCATGACTAAAATTTGTGAGTGGAAGTGTGCTGCTGTCTCTTCAACTAAAGACCTACTAGTTCATTTGAACTAGTATCATTCTAGTTTGTATCATTCTCATTTTACCCCTCTTGATTCCTTCAAGGAGAGAAACTGGGGAAGACTCTTTGTCAGGGTCTTCTAGTACATGATGGTCTTTCTGACAGTCTCTGATACTATTGCCTTTGAGGAAATTGCTGAAAACCTTACGGTGTAATCACTTGATGCCACCTTCCAACCTTTAACTGATGGGAAGTCGTTTAAATTGTGAAGCAAAAATGCTGTAGTGTTTCTGAAAAAGTTCATATCTTTCATTATTAGTCATTAGCATTTGCTGTTAGAACTTTGGACACTCTTAGTGTTCATATGAATTACCTAAACCAAATACTAGTGGAGTTTACTGCAGTGATTTTACTAAGGGATGGTAGAGACGCTACTTAGAGCAAGGTTATTGCGAAGTCCTGGTGTTCCTGCAGGGAGTAGTATGGACATAAAGCACCTTCTTGTGCTGTGTTCCTTATCTTAAGAAAAGCAGAGCTGCAGCTTTCTCCTCACCTTGCTGAGCAAGTGGGTGTAGTCCCCATCCTCCCCATCAGTATACCTGTTGGAGCAATTAAATAAACCTGTTGGGAGACATATAGTGTATAGAAATGTCACAGTTTACTTTCTTATAGTCATCGAGAGAACTGGGAGGACGTGGGTGAATCAGAGTTCCTGAGTCACCAAGTCCCTGTTTTCACAGGGAGCTATTTAAATCCTTTAAAACATGCTACTACGTACAGCTTCAGACACATGGCTTTCTTGCTTAGCTGTTCCTCCTGAAGTTCATGTTGATCTCTTCTGGCTTTGAGATATCACTGGGTATATAACAGTTACCCAAATCAAAGAAGTAAGGTTTGTTTGCTTGTTTAAAACACGTGTGAGGGAAGCAGGGGTCCTCACTGTTGAGTTGCTGATATGTGATTAGATAATAATGGCTATAAAGATTCACGTCAGAAGTATGGGGGGATTGTTTTGTAGTAAGACATGCTTTCTTTTTTTTTTTTTGCCTCAGTAGATAAAGAAGTCTTTGAATTATAAAACCTGAAGCAATGATGGCCTATTGCATCACTGGGATTGTAAGCTTAAGACATACCACATCAGTTTGGGAAACTTGGAGAGAAGAAGTTGATTTTGAAGAGAGTAGTGGAAAAGGCTGTGAATTCAGGCACTTTTTTGCAAATTTGCAATCATGGGGGTTTTTTAAATGTATTTTGAAAATAATCTTGCTGAGATCATATGCTTCTCCTTTACAACACCCTCTCTGAAAGTATGGGCAGGCCAAACATCTAGTGAGGAAATGCGTTTGCAGTTCTCCTACGGCGTGTCTGTGATTTCCCATCAAATGAAGAAGTTGCGTGGGGAGGGGCCATGCAGCAGTCCTTGAGTAGCAAGAACTGAGCTGTGCTGGCACACGTCCTGTGTATAAAATCAGGAATTCCTGGAGTGGTTTTTTGATATGCAAATAGTGTTGTGAAATAATACTCTCTCCTTATCTTTAAACAATGAGGCTTTTGGTTTCAGAGTGTGATGGAACAGGCTTTTATATTCATGTTTCATGTTCTTTTCTCCTTCTCCTAAGTAAAGAACATTTTCTCTTAATGAGTGAGGTGAGCACTGCAGCAGCCACATGAATCACTCTGAACTTTTTTTTTTTTTAGAAAGGAGAAGCAAGTTTAAGTGATGTGGAAATACATCTGCTGTAACAGTTAAAAATCTTGATAATCAACAAATAATAGAAAAAGCAGATTTCTGTTGTTAGTGACGTGTGTAATTGTAAAAACTCTCTAGAAAAGCCTTAAGTCTGTTCTAGTCTTTAATAATGTGTCATTAAAAAGCTGTGTATTTTTGAGATAATTTCTTTGTCCTTATCTGTCACTGTTTCTGAAGTTTTAAAAGGTTGTGTATTTAATTTTGTATTTGCTTCCTGAGACCCCATCTGCAGAGCAGACGATGGCTGGAGGTAAATAAAAGAATATAAATGAAACTGCTGCCAATTGCCATTCTTAGTAAAAGTATCTCATGGGTAGTTTCTGGGTACAACTGGTGCTTATCATGAATTCCCTTCAAAGGGACTTGTCTCAGGAGTCTTTGTTTAGATCGAACTAAAGCGTGGTGTGGACAGGCCCACAGCATGGGACAGACGGGCTTGTCGCTGCTGTTCTCTGGTATGCGTGTTGGGTTTCTTCTAGGGCTGTGATTCTGCTGTATCGAAATGGGGCCAGCTGAGATGCGCCTTACGCTTGTGTAGGGGGTGCAGACTGAGTAGGTCACTCATGCCACTTTATGGCTTTCTAGATTTATGACTTTTTTTTTCTCTCTTCTTTAGTGTTGTGTAACCAAAGTTTAGTCATTAAGCATCTGTTTCCCAGGTAACAGGAAGTGTTTTGTCACTTTAAAATGTGATTAATATAGGAAAGTGACTTATTTAACCTATTTGGAATAGGTCTTGTTCAGTAGTTGGAGAGATTATTGTTTGTGCCTAGCCCATATACTGTGGTCTGCTTATTGCTGTCTGTAGAGAATGTAGAAATGGGAGTATCCGTGATCTTGTTCCATCTGTGTTGCCAGTCGGTGGGTAGGGTGCTGCAGCACAGCCCACTGCCCGACCTGCTGCCTCAGTGCTGCGAGTCGCCAACAAACCCCTCTGACTGAGCTTGGGTTTGTAGCGTGTGTAACCTGTGTGCAGTTGTGGGACTGCTGAAATCTCTGAGGCTGCTCACCGGGGTAAACTCAGCCGCGTGTAAGGTGTCCAGAGGTGCGTGACCGAGAACTCTGTCTGCATACCAAATCTGCTGTTTTGCTCAGACTTACCTAGCTGTTTC
>NW_010432855.1:4790-5173 GCF_000710305.1 Buceros rhinoceros silvestris
TCCAAAGAAATATTAGATCAGGGCTTTCTGCTTTTGGTGTTTGGGACTGAAAAACAAGTTTGTAACTTACTTGGCAAGGCAGGGTGGAAAGTATTGCTGAAGAACAGGAAAAAAAAGATACAGTAAGTCAAAAGAGAAAGCTGCCAAACATTTACTTGTAAGCCTGCGTTAACAGCCACGTAAGTATGAAAATTGGTAATGTTTATAATTTCCAGTACACGACTGTAGAACGGCAGTTTCATAGCTGAAGTGTAGTGATGTGGAGGACAGTCTTAGTGGGACACCGGTGTGTTACACACGTACACCATCTCTGCCCATCCTGTTGGGAGTCTGGTGGAGTTAGTTCAACGGAGTACTTCTAGTACTTCACATTTGTGGAGATT
>NW_010432855.1:5331-5689 GCF_000710305.1 Buceros rhinoceros silvestris
GTGCTGTTCTGCTCAGGCTCTAGGCAGTGATTCATTTATTTTTAAATCTGTGACCACATCTTTCAAATATACATTAGGAACCTAACTGACCTGAAGAAGAGGGGATGTATTGGAAGATAGTACCCAACATTAGAGCATTTTCTTCTGGAGTAATCTGCTAAAGTAAAGAAATTTAATGGAAGATACCTCGTATATACTTCATCAAAATCTCTCCCACTGAAATCTTCTAAGGCGTTTTCAAATGTAGTAGTAAATTGTTACAATCCTTCCTAATAGAAATGAGAGAAATGTGTCCTGCAATCAGGTTGTTTTGATTTGGTTAGTGCACCACAAATAATAAATAATAAAAATTAAAAAT
>NW_010432856.1:0-246 GCF_000710305.1 Buceros rhinoceros silvestris
CCGCGGCTCCCTCACCTTGGAGACCAAGCAGATGTTGAGCTGCTCCTTCAAGTACCCGGCCTGCACGGCGGCTTTGGTCTTCTCCTCCAGCTCCTTGAAGAGCTTCTCCTTCTCCGCCAGCAGCTTCTTCTTCTCCTCCTGGCCGCCCTTGACCTGTTTCTCGGCGTCCTGCAGCCTCTTCTCCAGCTCCTGCTTCTCCCTGGTGCAGTTGTTCTGACACTGGAGCACGTTCAGGTTGCAGACGCT
>NW_010432856.1:562-860 GCF_000710305.1 Buceros rhinoceros silvestris
CGTGCTTCTGCAGCTCCAGGTTGGTTTTGGCGGACTCGCAGTTGGCCTCGGTGGTGAGCAGGTTCTGCTGGCATCTCTCCTGCTCCTGGGTGACTCTCGTCAGCGTGGTGGCCCCTTTGCGGCAGTTTTCCTCCAGCTCCTTCTTGGCCAGGGCTGTCTGGTCCAGCTGGCTCCGCAGCAGCGCTTTCTCGGCTGCAAGAAGAGGGGGGTCATGGCGTTGGGGTGTGTGGTTGTCCCCCCACTCAGCTCCCAGCCAGCAGCTCGGCCTGGCCTGGGGAGGGAGCCGCCCCCCCGCAAA
>NW_010432857.1:0-349 GCF_000710305.1 Buceros rhinoceros silvestris
ACACTCAGGCGTTCCCCCGGAGACAGAGGCAGGCAGGCGTCGCCCAGGCACAGGCAGCGTCCTCCCTTCGCAGCGCGGGTGTGATGCCGGCTGCGGGACCAGCTCTTCCTTTGCCTTGCAGGACTGTGCGTGTCCCCGTGCCAGCCCAAGGACACAGCTGAGCCTGGGCAGGTGAGAGGCAGCAGGGAAGGGGTCAGGGAAAGGAAGCAGGATTAGAACTGGATGTTTAGGGGGTTTAATATTTTTTCCTTTATGTAGGACCAACCTCGTGCGGTTGGTATTATCCCACCCAGGAGTGTCACACGGAGCAGGAGAGGGTCAAGAGCCGTGCCCTGAGGACCTCACCTAA
>NW_010432858.1:0-236 GCF_000710305.1 Buceros rhinoceros silvestris
GGCGGGAGGCCGGCCCGGGGGCTTAAGGGGGAAGGCTGGGCCCTGGTATGGGAGGAGCGTCGTTGCCTACGTTGTGTAAAAAGCAAGAGCAACACGTGCCTCCTACAAAGTTCAGAAAGGACCTGAAACACCTCAGCGCTAAGTAGGGGCGGTTGGGCTCGGGGCGCCACTGAGCCCCTGCGCGTCCCCCGACCACGAAGATGTACGCCCGTGGTTCACAGCATTGGCGTGGCTCC
>NW_010432858.1:398-18169 GCF_000710305.1 Buceros rhinoceros silvestris
GTACCTCCTTTCCAGGCCTGGATGCGATGTGAACAGACGCTGTCTGAGCTGCAGACCAGACACAGGGCAACACACTCCCTAAAATTCCTGTCACTGGCAGAGCTACTGCTTTGAAGGAGAGCACCAGCCACAAGCAGCCTCCACAGCCCCGGAAACTCAGCACAGCAATACTGCTGACGGACTGCCCCCACCAAGCGCAGCAGGACCAGTGCCAGCTGCTCCTCAGCACCTCTGGCCCCCAACCTGGCACAACGCCTGCCGACAAAGCAGCATGGGCTCTTCCCACTGCTCCAGAACGCCAAGGAGCCAAAGTGCCCTCTCTGCCTCAAAGCCTAGGTGGAAGACTAGAAGACCTCTGCTCTTTCCACTGCAGATAAACCAGCACCAGATGTAACCAGAATGGTGTACTCTGTAAAGACACTAGTGCATCCCTCGAGTATGAAGCAGTGCCCCTCCTGTCCCTTCTGACATAGGTTGTAAGTAGCCCGAGCACTCAGATGAACTTCCTAATCGGATTATTCTCTCCAGAGAGCCTTCACAAGCCATTGCTCCAAAGAAACTTGGGTGCTGCGTGCTAGAAACAGGCCAAACAGGCACTGAAAAAGAACACAATCTTATTTGAAGCCAGCTCTTCTTAATCCACATTACATCCCCACTGATAAACACGCAAGGCCATGCAGGACAAAGGTAAGACGGTGTTCTCCGGAAAACAAACAGCGCACATTAACAACAGTTCCATCTTTCATAAAACACGAATACTCTGCACAGGCTCCAGGGCAAGTACTGGGCCTCCAAATGCTTTGCAGATTCCTGCAACTACATGAAAACAGAACATCTGACATGCCATGACATACCTGTTCTTTAAACGGGTTGATGCTTTAAAACAATTAAGAACACTATGATACTAAAAAATACCTGTAGCAAACATTAGTCCGCAGGGGTTTACAGAATGGAATGTAACTAAATTAATTTCACAATGCAGTTTTTCAAAGGCGTCTAAGGATAACAGGCAAACAGCAGCATCTCTCATCCACAGTCCTTGGACACACTTGGAACTATCCTAAAAATGCTCAAAAAGTAAATGCCATACCCTCAATTCTTCCATCTATTTGGTTCAGCACAGCAAAATCATGCTATTTCTCGTAACACGGTCATAAAATTATGCAGCATCTTGGTGGGAAGTTTTTCTATGAGTATGTAATGGAAAACTGTGTATTCTTAAAACATGCTATTTTAGATGAATTGCAAACTGGTGGAAAAAGCAAAAGGCTAAAACTTTCATATAATAGTGAAAAATAACTGGATATGTGAGAACAATTAATTCGGTGCTGCTCCAGAACATACTTAATCTATAAAGTCATGATTAAGCTTATCTTTGTATAAATGTCTACACATAATAAAAATTAAGAAGACCTACTACATCGAGTAATTTAAAAACCTCTGCAGGATACGCTGCTGTGGGCACCGCCCTCCTGCCTCCTCTGACCTCAACTGGCCAGAGATCATCATGTATTTAACTGCGGGGGGTGGGATACACAGGATGGAACAGGATGAGATGGGGTGACAAACATCCACAGTGGCAGGAGTCATGATCATATTCACTACGTAGTCTCCTGATTTACAAGCACAACCAGGTGCACGGGACATCTTCTACTCCTTACTCTTCTGTTAACCGAAGAGTTAAAGTATGTGCGTAAGTACTCATGTTTTAAGTTTGGCCATTGGGATATCAAGTCCTTTTTAAGAAGTCATACTTTCGGGAACTAATATTTTTAGCTGAAGTAGCATGCTTTTCAGATGTAATTACACGAAAACATCTGCTTAAAATTACTGTAATTCAGAGACAAAAGAGAGAAGACGAAGACTAAGTGTAATAATTAATCAAGAATGGAATAACCTCTGAGACTGCTGGCAAGTAAAATTAAGATAAAGAGATAGGTGGGGGAGGGAGGCTTCAGCTTCTGTTTGGAGGGTTGGGGGTGTGATGCAGGTTAATTCAAGGTTGTTTAAGGGAACTTGGGATTATACAGGTAAGTAATGTGGCTGTCAGGTCCACAAATCCCTTTCAACAAGGAAGAAAGGGAGATCACAGAAAGGCACAGTGACAGGGACACTGATGGATTGATCATGCTGAGATTCTTGGCCCAAAGTTATCAAGGTAGTAAACACCTTATGTTAAGAAAATGCTGATCAAACTGTACACAAGTAGTAAAGAGCAAGTGTAGCTTCACTGAAAGAAGTAATTCAGATTCTTCCTATCCCCTGAGTACTTTCCCACATGTATTTTACCGATTACTCCACTAAAGAGCATCTGAAAGTATAACCATGGACATAATTGTTACTTTACAGCAGCATTATCTGATCGCAGCTTCAAAATTCTGCTGCTGCTTCCATGGCTCCTGGTCACAACTAGCCAAAATAACCCACGTACACTCCCCATTTAATGCTGCAGTATTTTTACATTTTTAGTATTTCAGCACATCGGTACCAAACTTCACCAGGCCATTGATGCAATTTGTACCCACTGGACAAGGTACACCAAGGCAGATCTTCACTAGTGAGGTTTGAATGCATAAAATCTATTCTATATAAATAAATAATGAGCTTTGCAGTGTTCTCATAAGTAAAAACGAAATCTGCTCACTCTCTATGTAGAACTAGTGTCATTTTCCAGGCACAGTGACTTCGCATAAATCAGACAAAGAAGGTTAAGTGCCCAACCCCACCCCAGACTGATGTCAGACACCTCCAGGCATGTTTGATTTCTCCTTATACAGGGGACAAAAAAACCAGGAAATCAACCAAACAAGAGTGCTTCTATAGCTTTGGCACTGGCTGCTACTCAACACCTGAGAGTTAACAGCAAAGAAGCATATAAACAGTGAAACTGATGTGCAGAGTTGTGAAATAATGTTGCCATTGCTCCATCCCTCAGTACTAAGTTGAATTCAAAACATCTGGATTGTTTTGGAACAGTATTTGACCTATGGGCATTTCCATTACTGACTAACTTTGATTTCAGCATACAGTTTCTCAATTTACGGTGACTTCCAGACGAAGCACGTAAAACCAGAAGCTTGTTTGGAACAATCATGGACTTAATAAAATTGCTGTTAACTACATAACTCTTCGGTTCCAGTGAATCTAATTAAGAACTGAAATATCAGAGGAAGAGAGCTCTTATTACCATTATGCTTTGTAAAAGTTGTTTCCTTATCTGTTTCAGAAGACAGGTTCCTTTTTGTGCATCCGCAACTTCATTACACAACCAAGATTCAGTTCCCTGTTTAATGTTTTTCTTATCTGTAATTCTATATTTCTGCCAAGAAACCCACTCTTTGCTCAGGCTGTACAGTGCCCACTCACAGGGCAAGCAGAACACCACCACTGATCCTGCCACAAAGAATGCCCAACCTAAATGAGCAGGCAGACAGTGGAGGTACAGGGAAACAAAACACCACCAGTCAGCGTGCCAGGCAGTGGAATCAACAAACCGGTCATTCGTCCTTGGTAAGGGAAAGAAAGGGCTTTTTACAGGCTTCTCTGAACAACAGTGCAGGTTTTTATGAAGACCTTTGGCTCAAGCTTAGAGGAAAGCAAGGGAAGAATTAATGCACTCAGCTGAAAGACGATGTGAATTCTGCAACTGGTGCTTGAGCTGGCACCTTACTGAGAAAGTTACTGACAGAAAATACAGGTTCCAGAATGCTCTTAGAAACAAAACCAAGTAATTTAGGCTTTATGCAGTGGAGAAGGGGGAGTCAGAGAGAGGATGCAGAGTTTTAACTATTTTTAATCAATATAAAATAATCTGGGTAAAACCAGTCAAAGCCATGCTGCAGGTAACTTCTTTTGGTATGCAAAACATCGCTACAGAGCCATCTGACAGTTCCTGGATGAAGGCCTGTAGGACTACTAACACCACCAGATTCTCCACACCACAAAGGGGATATGATTCAGCCAGTATGTATCTTCAGTCCCTCCATTCAAGACCCAAGGTCCACACAAATTGTGGTGATAGAGCACACACCCAGGGACAGAATTTTCCCACTTGAAGAGTAGCGTAAGACCACTGCATGCTGCATTATTCCCGCACAGATGGAAGCCACCGGCACAGAGCTCGTCAGCTGTCTCAGTAACAGCCAGTTAACCTACATGTTTACTGTCAAGCTTCCATGCCAGAGGAGTACATACAGCACAATAAGGCAAACTATTAAAATTTAAACCAAAAGTAGTATTATTTAATTCTTGTTCTATACAACCTTCCTCTTCTTTCCCAAAACACGTCAAAATAAGGAGATGAGATTTTTCTGAAAGTTCACAATGGACAGTTTCAGAAACAAACTGCACCTGGGATTGTAAAGCAATAACAGTTTGATTTGAAACCTGTTCTCTGTAACAAAGAGTGAATACAGATAATGCAACCTACATTAAAATAGCTGCAGCTCAAATTACATGACTGGCATGATTCAGTTTCTTCTGTTATGACTTGTAAAATAAAGTAATAAGAAACAGCACAAAGGCTTTTTCTTAATAAATTTTAATGTTAAGACCAGTTTGTCTGGATAAAAACACAAAGTTACAAGAACCACACTACTGCAAATTCTGCACGATGCACAGTAGTGCTTGCAATATTTGACTGGCAAGACCATTTTGGAGCTGTTTAAGAAGGATATGTCAAAGACAGAATCTCGGCATAAGTAAGAATGTATGTTACCAGTGAACTTAATATTGTGAAAATATATCTGTCCCACAATGTACACCACTGTAAATCATCAAATGCAATATTTATGCACATCAAAAATATATGGGGTGAATACTCAATTTAACATTCAGTCAGCAACAGTGAATGAGAGAGAAATATTTTGGTTATTTTTGTATGATTTCATTTCACTGGAAATTCCCTAATAAATCACTCCATAGGGCAATATTTGTGGTTCAAAACCATGAGGACAGCAGTAATTCTGTAGTAGTTTCTGACTCTGATAGTGGCAGCCCAATCCTCCTGCCACCAGATTCAGATGCATTTGGCTTCTGCTCACTGCCTTAGAACACAAGTCCAGACACCAAAAAAATGAACTAGCACTGTAACAGCCTGGACCACCCTAGCTAAAAACACGTCAGATCAGAGATGCAACATCAATAAAATGAGATGACATTCTCAAAGCACTTGCCAGATTTTCAAGTATTAATTATATACACATACGGTTAAGTACAGAATACCGAAGGACAGTGTACCGAGTAGCAGGTTAGATGCCCCATAAATTTTCCAATTACTGCAATGGATACTTATTTCCCCCATTTAATCTAGGAAGGATATTGCAATCTAAGCATGTGATTTGATGCCACTTAAAGCTTTGCAATACTATTATGTATTTACTTTAAAATATCTACATAAAAAATCCCCAAACATTGCTGCAAAAGAACTCTATCTACATATAGAAATAACACAGACTTGAATTGGTGGCTCTTGTTTGACTGTGTGCTTGCAAAGAAATCTGCTAACTTTTCCTTGCCTGTTTAATAGCATTATGTGTTTCTCTGCCCCACGGGAAATAAATGGTACGTGACAAATCATTTCCTCAATATTATTCCCATAAAAATTCACAGTGACCAATTCTGATAGAATAGAGATACTTCAGTTATTATTGTTCAGGGTCTTTTTTTTTTTTTTAAAGTAATTGTGCAATATAAAATTCATACTACAATTTGCAATTTTGGTGACTCACAGAAAAAAGATTTGAAGCTCTTTGTTTCTGTGCAAACACATCAGATAAGGTTCATCCCTCCTCTTGAGGTCCTGAAAAAAAAATCTATTATTGATAAGAAATTGGCTACAATTT
Source organism: Buceros rhinoceros silvestris (assembly GCF_000710305.1). NCBI lineage: Eukaryota > Metazoa > Chordata > Aves > Bucerotiformes > Bucerotidae > Buceros > Buceros rhinoceros. The sequence continues at coordinate 6,242 of NW_010432858.1, forward strand.
CAGCTGTGAACCTAATCTAGTCTTCCTTGGTACCTTTAAATGCTTCCATCAGCTACCGTGGTAAATTTTTTACTTACTGTTTCAATTCAGGAAATCCTAATTCCCAAAGCCAAACCCCTATGCCCTCACCCCCTGCCACCCCCCCCTCAACCAAAGAGAAAAAACCCAGCTGAACCTCAACAACTACATCTGAATTCTCAAGAGAGGAAATATTTTCTTGATTTAACAGCAACTGTACATTATTACAAACTCAGACACATGAAAAACAATCAGGCAATAGAAAAATGTACAACAGCTTTGGTGTTATACAAAATAATAAAAAAGACTTGACAGCAAGATACATAGTTCATTAAGTTCTCAGCACAGCCACTTCATTGTTGACTGCAAGACAGTTATTTACTTTTGATATTCTCTGTGTGGTCTTCCCACTCATGAAAAATCATACTATATTACTACAATAAGAACTGTTATGAACACCATAAAGTAAGCTCCAAATTTTATAAAAACATCTTGCCTCTTCACACTATTGCTTTGTGGCACATTGTCAACAGAACAGCAGTCCAAAATAAAGTGACAACTGGATTTAATAAATTAATATACTTTTTTAAAGATGTACAATGCACATTCCTTTTAATCCAAGGTTTTAAGGTGTCAGGATACTTCTATTTACACATATACAGACCTCAGACAGCATTGATAACATCAGAAAATGCAGATAAGGGACAGAGCCTTAACTGCTATCTGGATGACACTAACATAAGCCAAAACACTGCTGAGAGTATTATTGGGAGAGATATCCAAAGACTGAAGAAGAGTCTATGAAAAAAAGGACGTAAAGGCAAAGGGAAGGTCAAGATGTTTAATATGACCACTTATTCTTGTGAAGACTGAGGTGGAGTTGTTGATGTGCCTTGTTTACCAGACTTTCGTTCGTAATTCACAAGTCGTTGTCCAACAAGGTACCTGGAATTATAGTAAAAACAGTGAGAAATTAATGGCAGTTAATACAGTTCTGTAACACAAATCCACTCTGTCTCCTTTGCTGCAGAAGTAGTTTTCTCATTTCACTAAGTTATTCTGCAAGTGACCTCTCCCTGATTAATGCTCTTCATCATTCTCATCTTTTTTTTCCAAAACTCAGGCATTTCATAATGGAATACAGGCATTACAGGCTTATGTTTACAGCCTCAACTCAGAAATATATAAGGTGATTGAAGAATGAAATATAAAGAGTGCCTTTGCATTATTTAAATACCCATCTCCCTTGGTGGATGATACTTCAAGGAGCATCTTTGCAGTGCCTGTCTGAGCCACTGCCACTTGAACATCTGGAACAACTACTCAGATACTAGCACTTTCATTTGGTTTTGTAAGGTTCCAAGTTCAAAAAAGAACATGTCACAATGCAGAACACGCATTGGATAAGAGAGGCTCAAGCTCATGTGCAATGAAAAACACCCTGGTTGAAAAAAGTATTGTAAAGGAAGAACTTTCACTGCAGTTCAATTTTTCATAAAGGTGGAAAAAATATCCTAATGCTACTCTATGTCAGGCCTAAGGGCTGTGAGATTCCTTTATTTAAATTCTGTTTCAACATCTCACCATCTCATCATTTTAGCACTTTTCCTACCTTTCACTTTATTCCTTACTTCCGCTGTATCACCGTTTCACACTTTTGCTTTTTGCCACCTAAATTCCTTTCCATGTTTCCTATTTGTATGCTGGTTCTACACATAGAAGAGCCATACACACCTATGAATTCTTCTCCTGAAACCTGCCATTTCTTTTAGAAACTTTTTCACCACTGCTCCTCTTCTCATGGTACCATAACCAAACCACCATTACATATTTATAGTATAGTTTAGAATCACAAAAACTTGTATATGATTTTGAAATTTGTTATGTGAAAGATTTAATTAAGCATGTTTCTAAACCATACACTTCTACTGACCAGCATGACTATGTTTGCTTACTTCCTAAAATGAGATCATTAACTAAGTTGTACAAGCTTCTTGTCTACAAGAATGGTTATAACATTTAATAAGTTCATTTAATATCAAAGTATTTTTCACATTTAGATGTATTTTCACAGCTTTGTATACTGTTTACATGCCTAATTTACACAAGAAAGCAACCTGTAACATTAATGCAAGTTGAAATCAGTACGCATTCTGCCTGAAAGATACTAACATTTAGCTCAAACCCCATCTGTCAATACAGATACCCTAAACATACTAGAGTAGGCCACATATAACACAAGACAGGTGAAGGCAGGTGAGGAACAGGATTTAAATCAGCTGATCAAATAAAAGGTGCTAAAATATATATGGATCTGCTGAAAGTTTAATTTTAGTTACAACATTTATTATGTCTACATACTATTAATTTAATGTATCGGGTTTATGATTCAAAGAAGTTTATTTTAGGTTTGACTCCTTTTGCAGTTGGTGGAAAGCAAAGCTGTTCTAGAGTAACTCAGGATATGAACACAAACTCATTTATTCACTTTCAAAGCAAAAGAAGTCTATGAAGAGTAGTTGCTGGGGTCCAAACCTCTTTTTTCTAAACAAGCAACACATAAGGTAATTAGGGTAATACACAAAAAAAGTAATAAGGATAACACACACACACACAAAAAGCTTAGAAACTAAGAGGATAATCAGGAAAAACACTGAGAAAAATCAGTATTTTATCTGGCATCTAAGTAATACAGAGTAATAATTACTGACAACATCAAAAACCAGTACAAAACTAGGTACAGTCAAACTATCAAATCAGCTGAACGTTCTTTAACAGGTTAATTGGACTAATGAGTAGAAAGAATAAGAAAAACCAGATATGCAGAAAAGGTGCAAGAAATGGTTTTATAAGCAGCAGATTGAGACATGATTTTACTTCCACATGTCATAATTATTACATTTGTTTGTCCTTCAAGACTACATGGGGGAGACGAACAATAAATCAGGTTCACTTGTGCCAAAACACATTCAAGTTAAACAGAAGGGAGTGTCTTCCAATTATAAAGACAGTCTATTCCTGTGTTTATCTAGCTGAACCACAGGTAAAACACTTGCCAAGAGCAGTTTAGGTCTGCCTCAGCGGGTTGTTTGTCTATAAAGCTTCTTAAAATCTCTTTCAGCCCTCCATATCTACAACCTCAATTCAATCTGAAGTTACCACAATTTAAAGCAGAAAAAGTAAAAAACCCACACTACATACTCACTTGTCATTTTTAATGTGCTCATAAAGGCGCTTGAACTGGCGGACTTGGAAGGAGAGAATTGCCATCAAAACCACCACCATAAGCAGAAAAGGATAAATCCGTCGCTGAACTAGGTTTTGCATTTCAGCGGTAACTCCTACAAGACAAGACACAACCCTCACATAATCTAACATTGCTACAGTAACCCATGCACTTCTGCTTCTGTACTTTTTGTTACACTGTGACTTCAGTACAAGGGCTGTGACATACGTAACACTTTCGTTATCTCAGAAACATTACAGCTGAAAGTTTTCTACTAACACAGTGGAAATCCACAGTAAAAGAAATTTGGCTTATCAGCTCTTCTTGCTCAACAATTTCTGTATATCTCATATCAGAAAAAAGCTGACACTATGAAAGTGTACATTCAAGTGAGAGGTTGAAGAATAAAATAGCACTTCTTGAACATGTTAACGTAAAAACTAACTAGCAAAATGCAACTGTTGATGAGAAAGCACATCTACTCTGATTCTAATAAAATTATTTCCCTCAATTATGAAGGGATAGGAAAGTCTGAAAAAAAATCTGTATTAACAATTTACTTTTTATTTTAATACTGAAAGTCTTAAAGCAAACCCAGTATTTTCACTTGTTCTAAGTTTCCTTTAGACGTTGACACGTCAGAAAACATGTCCTCAGCTCAGTATAGCTCAAGAGAAACGAAAATTAAAGTTTTATTGTCCAAAGAAGAAATCCCTTATCATCCTTTTCCCAAACTAGCCATGTATCTACATTTCTGCTGTTGGAAATGTAAGTTAGCCTCATATATTGATGTATTCTGCCCTTGGTTTATTAAAAAGCCAGTCAGAGTAATGATTCCATTTCTCAAAACATCCCAAACTTTTAAGATGACACAGTGATCCTCAAGCATTTACATTTGCTGGCAGAATAGTGGGGGGTTTTGTTGACATTTTTTTTAATGACCAAGAACTTTAAGTTTTATTTCCACAGACGTATCTACATTGCTCTAAACCATCAGATGATAAACAGGCATCCCGAATGTATACATACCTAATAACGGTACAACACCAGAAGCTATGATGTATGGTACACACAGGGAAAGTAACAGAACGGAGATTACGGGTGCTGCCAGTTTACGGATTATGAAATGTAAATCGATGTTACGGATCCCATTTGCATATACCTAAGAAGAACAAGTTAAAAGCAGAATGGATCAATCAAGAAAGCCATGCTTTGCACTTACAGTAGTAACTACAAGGTTCTACACAATTACAAGAGGAAACTGTTGTCCCAACTTGATGAAAACCATGACGTTCACAGTCAAAGAAGGAAAAACTCAATCTACAATATGAGAGTTCCAGGAAATTATTTAAATAGTGCCCAGGAGAGCAACCTGATCTGGAATAGCATAGTGATTTGGTTGCAGAGGTACAAGAGACCAGCTGAAAGATCATTTAACAGAGCTGCAGATGGCAGTTTTGTGGGTGACTTGGGATTGCTTTGAGCTGTTAACTTGCTGGAAGAGGATCCTGTGTATGCTAACAGAGCAAATTTATTAAATTTGGTAACACAGGCAGAAAATAGGATCTTATTCTGTACTTGGATGGGCAGACCAGAGCCTCTGCACATGGAGTCTGTGCCTGAAGACAGAGACTCCACAATTCTTGAGTTTCTGCAGCTACTACCAGGACCCAAGGTCTCAGCATGACTAGACTGATCATGGGAAAAGACAGATTTCAAGTGGCTACCACATACAGCTAGACAATGGCCTCTGTCCCACAGCCTGTATGTAACCACTTCTAAAGATGGCTCAGGAGAGCACGTCAATAACAAACAGGCCTAGGGACAGCATTTAAAATGGAAGGAAGAGCCATGGTACGCATCAAAAGATGCTCGCAGAACCAAGACTACATTTCTTCTGTGTAAGGCGTAAAGTGATAAGTAAATGGTTTAGTAACTAGACTATCTGCTCGGCTTAATCAAGTGAGGCACCTTTTATTCAGAGGTCAGGACATGCACCACAGGCTTTACATATAGTGCAGACCTGAATAGTTACTTTCCGACAAACAATTGAGATACTTCATTGAGACAACTAGCATGGAACTTAAAGGCTATAATCAAGAAAAAATACCCCTGCCAAAGAAAGCATCAGGCCACGTGACTCAGAACTGCTCACAGAAACTGTTCTGTTTTGCATAATCACAGGGGAACGGAAATGGTGTATTTCATATGCACTCATCTATGCATGAGGTAGTCTCTACAGCTCTGGAGCAGACAGAAATACTCGGTTTTTGAGTGGTGGATATAAACCATGACCAGTATTAGGATATGCGAATTCATCTGAGGAAATAACGATGTTTCTCACTCTAATACAAACCTGATAAAATTGCATATGCATACATGCAGCATTTTCTTGATTTCAGATTTCTGAGGTTTATTTTTGTTTTGTTGTTAAGTGTACCTTAATGGATTAGGCCATACAATTAAAAAGGATTCTACAATACTAGTTGACTTTTAATCAATTACTCAAGTTACTCCATTACTTCAACAGTAACTGTTTTCTGATATTCAAACAACATTCAAAGTGTATTATACAGATAATTCACACGGACAATTTTTTCCTACCTGTTCAATAACAGTTTTCAGCCACCACTGGGGACCCATCAGTGTTATGGCAGCAATTATTTTGGCATGCAGAACTCCAAGAGCCCAGTCCTAACGTGGCAAAAATGGGCTGTGAGCGTTAATATATTTTTAAACAGTTTAACAACCAAAAGCTTTTAGAACAACTTGTTAATATTACTTATAAGTGAAAAGTTAATTACTTTTCTATTTACACAGGCCATTGTTTAAAAAAGGTGACATCTTCTGCAAACTGCTAAGAAAAAGAGGATGCTCTCAAACTTAATTATCATCTGTAAAACACTCCATTCCCTGGAACCAGGAAAATCAGCTTACTATTAAGCCAAAGGCAAATAGAAAACAAAAGCATTACACTTAGAGTAATAGACTGCCATTCCTGTACAAACTAATTAACACTTGTAATAGTTACCTAGAAATAAGGTGCTTTGATTCCTTTAAAAAATAAGAGCAACAAGATATAAAGATGCCACACAAGTTAGGAAACAGGATTTTTGGTTTTTTTACATCTTAATTGTTCACAAAACTCCATCTGATGTGAGAAAAGCTCAAAGCAATACTCTTCACAAAAGAATGTTACACTATTCAGAGGAAAACTTATGTTTTAACATATTCCATGCAATAATCGTTGTGGTATTAAAAGAACACAGTATAACTACAGGCTTCTAGTAAACACTACACATCATGAGTCAATCCTTTCTGGAACAACAGATATTTGTAAGAGATTCTTCAATAAAACCCACCAAAAATAGAATCCAAAGTACAGGCTGACATGGCAGAATAAATAGCGGCAGAACTGGTAAGACTTGAGATATCACAGGTTTATTAACTTCCTTAAACTGAGGAAAAAATGTATTTTCTTTAACCAATTATTTGAAAACACAGCTTTTGTTAATATCTATTTCCCTAGATACATTAAAAAATTTTAAAACTTGTTGCAGAAAAAGTGATTGTTAAAGTTGCTTCATGTTTCCTCAAACATGTAACATTTGTATAACTACATTCTCTTCTGTGAAAAATTGAAATTATTCTTGATTTCAATAGCTCCTTGTTAATTTAGAGCAAACCTCAAATCCCTCTCATCCAATATTTTGAGAAAGCTCAAACAAAATATGAATTGCTACATGAAAATAAAATTTTTCAGTATATTTAATACCACACTTTTAAAGAACTAGCATGCAAAAATTAAGAATTTTTAGAATTTCTAGTCTTTCCAAAACTGTTTGGAAACCATGATCATCTACCACTGCAATTATATGATATGTTGACTTATTAGTTGTTTACTTAAACAGACACCTCCAAAGTATATTTGTACTATAAAATAGTGGAATAATTAACTTAGCACTTAAATTCTTCTTTGTATTATGGCTGAAAGTAAATGAAAGTTTGTTTGTGGGAAGCCTAGAAAAATCACTCACTATCCCTGAACACTTTGTAATTTAGTAATATCTATTCTAGATCTTTCGAGTTATGGTTCTCTCAGTTACAGTTTGAGTTACAAGTTCTTTCATAACTCAGCCTAGGTGATGCAAGAATTTGTCACTCACTTCACTGTACCTTCACAGCTCCCAACAACTTGCAGGAAAAAAGTCTGCACTCCCTTACTCTAGGAAACTTAACTGAAGAAAACCAAAACTACCTCAAAATCTTTTATGAATGATTTGACACTCAACCTAAGATCAAAACAATCTTAAAATTCCAATCATTGTGTGTATCATCATTGAATCTTGTACGGAAAACAAAGATGAGCTGAACCTCTTGCTGCATAACTGTAGGCAGAAAGCTTTCCAAAAAGGTCAGAGAGAATATGTATGACTGTGCACACGTACATAACAGCTATATTAACTTCCGTATATAACTCTACAATTATGCTACTGAAAGAAGTGTTTATCTGATCACTGAAATGCAAAGGTCCTCTGATGTCATCCCATAAAGTTCAGCTTTTCATACTTAAAAGTCCTAAGCATATCCTTTTGGTGTAAATAATCCTCACATCCAGACTGGCTGTCTTCTCTGCCACATAGAAACATACTTGTGGAAAATGCTCTGAAGCACTGGATCAACATGAAGCCAGAACTCCCATACATCTTAACTTCTAAATAAAGAAATCTATCAACAGTAGGAGAAGAATGGGAGCAACTGACCTGCCACGGATAGAAGAGAGGTGTTTGATCCAAAGGAACTCTCAAAGGTGCAACAATGACCAGTTCAAACAGAAGACCAAGCAAAAGTGGAACCACACCAGCTAGCAGTATAGCCACTATTAATGTCTTCATTATCTAAAAAACCCAAGATATCTAATTAATATGCTTAGCAGAGGATACTTTTTGTTTAAACTTCAAAATGTAACAAACTACATAAACAGATAAAGCTGGAGAAAAAAAAGCACACACAGACCTTTACTTCATACATATACACACCTAGAAATAATTATTACATACATAGTTTTGCAACGAAAGTTTTCAAGATTGGGTCCTATTCTGTGCTCCCTCCAGAAGAAAGCATGACTGTGCCTCCTATTGGTGTCCATGTCGTTTTAAATGGTAAAATCACCTTCGACTGTTATCAGTAGGGAGTACTAGCCAATGGTAGTTCATTATATTGACTATTCTTGTGGGTTGGAAAATTGGAGAAGAATCTTTCCAAAATGGACAATTTTAATCCAGTGAAAACCAAACCTTAAGAATTCACTCATTATGGAGTATTTTTGACTTAGAAGTTACCATACTTGAATTTTTTCTTAAACAAGCTTAAGTTTTCTTAGATTGAAATGATGGATGAGATACCTGGGACACGTGTTAATACATTAAATAGACACGCTGCTCTTCTGTCTATCATAGCCCAACAAAATACAAGCACAATCATCACAATGTTCTGTTTATGCTATGAATGTTTAAAATCACTATACTTAGGCAAGAAATCTACCGTAATCCCTAAAACTAAAACCAAGATAAAAAGGTGGCATATAAATTTGTTGCCATGGTGAGAATCTGAACTCTGGGTAATAAGAAAGGATATTTTCTTTAAAAACGTTTATTTGATCATCACAAAGATCTGACAAATCATAAAGATCTTCCTTAAAACATGCATCAAGCAACTTAGTAGAGACATGTTCATCATCATCTATCAGATTTACTGGATTTTTTTTGATTTAATAGTATCAACTTGCTAAATGAGTAATAGTTAAGCTTCCAGGTGTATGTGAAAACATAAATGCATTAGAAGATACATCACGTATAGAATAATACTATGCAACATAGTCACTTTTAAAGGAAAACAGAAAAGCATACACACATACATTTAAAGATATATATGCAAACTTATTTATACTTATTGCTTAACATTATGTTAAATGGCTCCCAAAAATACAGATAGCCTATGCAATGGGAACATAAGCCGCAAAAGCTACAAAATGGTCTGGAAAGGAAAATGTACTATACATTACAGAGTAAAACCTGCAGGCAAAAGTGAAACTAGTTTTGTTGGCTTTTTCCACAATTCAGTAAAAATTTTTCTCAAGACTCACCATGAGAGACCATTCTTTGACCTTCTGAAAAATCACTCTACGACCCTGTGGCATCCAGGCGACCAGCACTGTCACTGCTCGGATAGTTAGCCAGCAGACGTAAAGACCACAGGCAGCTGTGTACAGTTCATGGATTTTGGCAGTTCCCGTCCAAAATGACATTAACCATCGGCCAGCAAATACTGAAAACACAAACGCTGTTAAATAGAGTAATGCTTTTTGATGTATTAAGGAAGGATGCCTATTAAAAAAATACTTATCAAATTTATTGTTAAATATCAGCACACAAATACTATTCAGCATAAAGCAGTATTTTGGTACTATACCCGTAAAGCATGAATATGTGAAGCACCACGTAAATAGTTACTTAGATGATGCCAAATACATACAAAGAATTTTTTTTCCCCTACATCTTCAATTACACCAGCAATGTGATCTGAACTACAGCAAAACAAAGCACTGAATACTGCACTATTCAGAACCTCACCACTCATCTTCAGAACTGCAAAAGCAATATGGATTAGTGCATAAGCTTGAATTTAAATATGAGCTATGATTGGGTTGTTTCACTGCCTTACATAATTTTTTAAGATTTACTTAAAGATGGGACTTCTGAAGCTCTCTGACAAAAATGAGAAACTAATTTGCTAAGTTTCATTTTTAATAGTGTTTCTATTCACTAATATTGTAGTGGAATTATTTTATATACTACTGTTAAAACCATCACAAAATTTGTAACTCTGATCTCAAGTTACTGACTTCAGGATCATTAATACAAGGAAGTAAAAATGACATGGTACTATGGTAACCAGGCTATAAAATGCAAATGAGTTTACATTCTTAATTTATTCCAAATTATTAAAAAAACCCTAAAAAGTGTTTTCCATTTGGTTAAAATACATATTTATACATATTTGGGAAGTGCCATGTATATACTTTCAAAGTCTCCTAGTGACCTGTCATGATGACACACACCTTCAGAATAAAGAAGATACTGAGGAGACCTGGTAACAACCTACATGTTTTCCTTTTCTAAATGGTAAAGCAGGTGCAGGAATTTCAGTTCTCTTTTTCTCTCAATATTACTACAGAGATTGTCTCAACACTTGGAGCCCTGCCCTTAAAAGAAAATTATTCTGCAACAAAGGAAATGGCAATTTCTGCCACTTGAACACAGGTAAGATCTCTATAATTTAGATTTTAGATTATTGCAATTTGATGATGTACCACTAAAAATGAGACATAATCTTCCATGTTTTCTCTTTTTATACTTTAAATAATGGTTTCAAAACATCAGCCATTGTTCAGCATGGCAACATGCTGAGCTGTTTTTAATTGCAGTCTTTCAATAATAGACTTACCTGGTAAGGTAAGGCAGATAAGACTAGCAATCAGCAATGTTATGCACATGAAAACAATCAAAAGAAATATCTGAAGGAGAAAAAAAGAGAGAAACAGTTTATAAGTTACTTAACTGAAGCCACAAAAAACCATAAAAAGATCTATCATCCTAGAAGGTCAGCTAAACTAGAACGGTCAAATACTGATGCTTCACTGTATAAACAAACCAGCAATAAGAAACCTATCCACAAAACATGCAGCGCACATACAGTGTTGTGTATTTAAGAGTTCGCATCAGCTGTCACAACAGTAAAACTTAACATTTGAATCCAGAATGACTGAAGTTCTTTGTTATGTTACATTAAAAATCATCTCTATTTATGCACGACTTGCAATTAACCCTGAAAAGGTTTCTAGCTCTGTATGTCAGATCAACAAGACAGTGCTTTCCCTAAGGAAAACTTTGCTGATGAAATTCTTCCAGATGCCCTCAGGTTTATGTGACCAGCAGATGATAGCAAAGCTGGTGGCTCCTCAGTCAGGTTTACATCTTATCAGAGGAAAAAAAACCAAACCACTAAACAAACCCCAAACCCAAACAAACCCACAGAGAATGGATGAACACTGGTAACTGAAATTCAAAACCAGAATAGGACAAGGCAAAAGAGATTCTAGAAATAACATACCAAGCCTATATCAAGTAACGACAAATTTATTTATAGTATTTTTTTTAAGGATCAACAATAAAGTAATCTAAAAAACTCCAGAAGAAAGCTTGCCAGAGAGTTTGCAGGCTCTTCTGATGACTATGGATTAGGAAAGGAAGGCTAAAGGAAGACCAGGCAGTAGTGGGAACATTCAACAAATTCTACTCATCAGCATTTGTTCTAGAGAGGCTCTGGGAGGTCCCTGCAACAGAATCTTTGTTTTCAAAAGGAATGATTTGAAAGAATTATCTTGACTGTTTGATAAAACTGGTGATGAGCTTTTAAGTAGAATATTTTTTTAAAAAATAGAACCTTTTTCTTTTGTTGGAGATTAATAGCATGTACTTAAAAGAAAATCAAACCCATAGCTTTACATGCTTATTTGTAACTGAAGAAGGATCAGGTCTTATTGCTTGCTCAATCTCTATGGACATGATTAGTGAGTTCAAGTAGAAAACTTTTATACATAATAAATGAATATATATTATTAT
>NW_010432859.1:0-256 GCF_000710305.1 Buceros rhinoceros silvestris
GTGGCCCCGGTGCAGATGGATGTTCCCTTCCCATTCTTGCCCTGCCCCTGTGCACGCCACTAGTCAATGCCTGCCAGCCGCCCGGGGTTGCCTTCCTCAATCTTTTTACAGTTAAATCCAGCTCCTGTCCTGCTGCAGCCCCTTCAGCACCACGGACCCTGGGGAGAGGGGGAGAGGAGGGGACCGGCACCAACCGGGGGGATCGTGGATCGCTGCGGGACCATCAGTGGCTGGGGGCGGGGGGGTTCCCCCATTT
>NW_010432859.1:578-792 GCF_000710305.1 Buceros rhinoceros silvestris
TGGCTTAGGGATGAGGTTTGCCAGGGGAAGGCAGTGTGGGGACTGAGGGAAGCGGGAGCGGCCTGAGAGGCTGCCGGGGAAGCTCTAATCCATTTAGCAAAGCGCTTGCTGTGACATTTCCAAGGCAGGTGCAAGAGCGGCAAAGAGAAGACGCAGGATGAGGCAGGCAAGGGCAGCTCACCCGCTCCACGGGACGAGCAGGGAGGCGCATTTC
>NW_010432859.1:979-1426 GCF_000710305.1 Buceros rhinoceros silvestris
CCAGGGGGTGCCCCGCAGAGGGGGTTTCCTCCCCCCAGCTCCACCCCTGCTCTGCCAGAGAGGAATAAAAGACGATAAAATGGTAGGAAAGCCCCGGGATGGCACCAGGCAGCTCCAGGAGCCTCAGAACATGCCACATCCCTCAGTCCAACTGTCCTGGGGCTGCACCAGCCTCCAGCTCTTCTCTGGCACAATCCTTGGGTGGGCACAAGCCTCCCCCAGCCCCTGTAGGGACCCTGCTGCTCCCTCCAGCTTCCCAGGGCAGGCAGCAACGACACCAACCACCCTGGTCACCCCATCACAGCCCCAAAATCAGGGCTCTGTTGCCCCATGTGCCTCCAGAGCGCACACCCTGGGGGCAGACGTGGACTGGGGGGGTGGGTGAGCATTACCCCTGCCTGCAGCTGGGAAGGCAGAGTGCCCCGGCAGACCCTGGGCTCCACCTAA
>NW_010432859.1:1748-2037 GCF_000710305.1 Buceros rhinoceros silvestris
GCTTGGAGCAGGAACCTGGGTTTCTCACCGGTGAGACGATGACGAACGTGTTGCAGAGAGGTAGCCAGGGCAAGAGGAGGTGTCTGCCAGCCCCACAACTGCGGGCTGTCACTCATGGGGTCCCAGCCCTCCCTTATGCATCCACGGGGGGCCAGAGGGATCCCGCGCCTGGAGCTGGCAGCAGCTGATCCACCAGCCTGGCAGGACGAGTGTGGCCCTGGGTCACCCTGGTCAGCGTGTGGGGCCAGCAGCCCCCCTCCTTGGAAGCCCCCCCAGGAGCCCTGGGTGC
>NW_010432860.1:0-246 GCF_000710305.1 Buceros rhinoceros silvestris
GCAAGGCCACCCGCTCGCCCGGCCCCCACACCCCCCGCGCCTCCTCCCAGCGCCCACCACGCCGCCGGAACAGCACCCGGTAGCCCTCAAGGAAGGGTGCTTGGCACTCCACCTGGGGACCCAAGGGAAGGGTGGAATGGAGAGGGATGATGGGCACTGGGAGCCCTGTACTGGCGGCATGGAGGAGAACTCACAGTCCAGGAGAGGCGGCAGGTGCCTGGCGGCAGGAACACACGGTCCTGGGGG
>NW_010432860.1:569-859 GCF_000710305.1 Buceros rhinoceros silvestris
ACCTTCACTGGCATCCCTGGGTGAAGATGTACCCAGTGGTGATGAGTCCAGGGGCCACCTCCACAGGTATCACCAAGTGAAGATGCACCCAGGAGTGGTGGATGCATGGACACCTCCACTGGCATCACCAAGAAGAGAAGGACCCAAGGGTGGTGGGTCCATGGGCACCACCATCAACATCACCAAGAAAAGACACATCAAAGGGTGGTGGGTTCATGGGCACCTCCATTGGCATCATCAAGCACAGATGGACCCAAGGGCAGTGGGTCCACGGGCACCTCCGCCGGTGT
>NW_010432861.1:0-14053 GCF_000710305.1 Buceros rhinoceros silvestris
AATATGTATTACATATAGAATATGTATATATAGATATTTAGCAGTATTTCCTCTCCTTAGAATAAGTGAAGAAATTGTTTAAAAGGGAAGCAAGACCCTCCACATTATACAGACTTTCTGCACAGAAACATTCAAAGAAAATTATGGGAAAAAAAAATTGAAAAGAAAAGCTATAACTCACTCCTTGTCATGACACTATCTCATCTATCAGTGAGCTGAAGACTGGACTCTCCATTTCAGGAAAATGCCAAACGAGGCAGGTCAAGTCCCTTGAATGCCCTTGGAAAACTGGCCTAACCTGCTGTACTCTGAGCAGTGAGAGGGGCCAGATGACATCCAGACGTCCCCGGCAACCCAAACTCAGCCAGGTCTCTATTCTGTGGCTCTCAGGGGAGGAGGGACGTCCTCTTTCTGGAGACTGAGCAAAGCCTAGCAAATACAGAAAATCTTCACAACTAAACATAAACTACTAAGGATGATGAAAGGCAAGTCTCTGTAAAGGAATCATCTTTGTCAGTGCTACACTGGCAAAGTACAAGCAGCTGGTCTTCAGCATATAGATGTAATCAAATGAAATGTCTCTGCTACATAGTGATAACACAACATCAACTCTTTTGCTTTAAGAACAGCAGTTGGCATGCTAGACTCTCACATTTTTTTCTCACCAAGAAGCCACCACAAGTTCACCCTATACATTAGCAATAAACAGTGAATATTCACTGTGACACAAAAGTGCAAGGGAAGGAGTGCAATCCGAACCTTCTCAAACACAGACTGTGAGCTTTGGCTTTGCAACACCAGTAGCTGAGGTAAAGGTGGATGAGGGGATGGATTCTCTTTGTTATGTTTCCAGATATTCACCAGGAAAAGCAAGCCCTTTTTTTATGTCTCCTCCCAAATATATCCAAAGAAAAGTCACAAGCATCAGCCATTTCCAGATTAAAAATCCCACCTTGTGTAACATCCTGTGAACCGGAGAGAAAGGGAAAGAAGGGGAAAAGCTTTTACAGCAGAGTGGAGTTCATCTACTGCAACCAAGACCATTGCCAGAAGCGTGTGCAGGAAGAGCACTGAGTTGAAACACAGGATTTTTTTAATGCAGCTGTTCCAGAAGCAAGAAGTAGTTTGGGACTGACATCTTCTGTGGTAGGTGTTTGCCCCACAATCCTTTTCCAGAACCTTCTGCATTTGCAGTACCTGTGGTGGTAATACACCCAAGTAAAAACGTCCTCCTGCCTTCCTACTGGTAAAAGTTGCTATGCTGAGGCCTGCCATGTTGAGAAAGCTGTGCTGGAGCTCACCTCCCCAGTGCTACAGCACACAATCACCATGGCCAAGATCAGAAATGTGACCAGGGTCAGGAAAATTCCTGGCTGTAGTTTTGTTGTAGGCAAATTCTGTTTTGATGATTTGATTAATTTTATAAGGACATTTTGTTGTGTTTTCCCTTATCCCTTTTTTTTTATTATTATTTTAACAAGTAGAATCTAAAATTGATGAACATTTCAGCATGTGGCTGTGCAGTTCTTCAGTCCCAGTGCTAATATTTTGAGCCAAGAAGGCAGGCATGGCTGAATCCCAACTCCAAAAGGCATTGTAAGTGAGCAGTGGTATCTATGGTATCTTCAACTCTTCCTGTTAAGAATGGAATTCAAGGTTTTTTTCCAGGCTCCTATCCTCTGCAGAGTACATACTCTGATATAAAGGCTAAAATTCAAGAAACAACATGACACTGGGAGGAGTTTTTAAAAAGTAAACAATAGGTGTGAAAAAAAAGGCACATAGTCTGCCAGAAGACTGGGTGGAAAAGAAAAAGAGAGCGAGTAGTAGTCTAACATGCTTTGCAAGCAAGGAGAGAAAAGCAGGAAGTAAAGCAGATTTATTTGTTCTGGGTTTTGGGCCAGACAGCTTAGCTGCTACAGTGGTTGAGATGCCTTTGCTAAGCTGGGTGTGTGGCATGCTGTGAGCCATGGGTGGATGTGAGACTTGAGCCAGGCTCGGCTCAGCAATGCCAGAGACCCCACTCCTGCAAGGAAATCCGCAGCAGTTTCCACACACAGTTTATTCAAGGTCTTGAAAGATGCAAGTCCTGCAGGATTATCCATCTTCTAGCCAGCTGTCCCAGTGCAGTGACGACTCTGTAAGACTTCAGTGCTAAAGTAAAGGTACATGACAACTATCAGAGCACAAGTGGTGTCTGCAGCACTGTTGAGCTGCACTTGGCTCCATCCTTTGTGGGAGTGGGATGCCACTAAATCCCAGTAGGACCTGGTAGAGTTACAGGCAGAGAAGCATGAATTTATTTTTTCTGCATATTCACCCTTACGTGGGATAGACGCTCCCTATAGAGCAACATAGTTTTCCACCCAATGGAAAAATCTCTTGGATTCATCACAGATCTCAACATCACAACTCAGATAGTGGTAGCAATTCTCAGTTGCAGAAGCAGCAAAAGCAACAGCACCTTATAATCCCAACAGGAGCTAAACAGAGGTTGAGCTGGAAAATGACATGACAAAAAGTATTTCTTTCATTCTTTAAGGTTATGGTAACATATTTCATGGACTTAGTGTCATCTTGCTCTTTTAAGTTCTCCCTAGATATGTTCAAACATAAAGTGTAGGGGAGGAAATAGAAGGATTAATCTTTCACTACGTAAACTTCAGTTCTTCGGTTTCATTACAAACAGGCGTCAGTTTGATGCTCTCATCCCTATCCCTATCCCTACCCCTATCCCTTTCACACCTTCTCAGTTTAGAAGGACAAATTTATGTATGCTCTTAAATTAAGGCAGTTTGGTGCTGCAGTGCTAAACTGAAATGTAATTCAGAGCTGCAGAGGCGCATCTGCCACCGTACCTGCATCAGTTGCAATAACAAATACACAGCAGCTGAATTCTACCTGAAAACTTTAACCTGATCTTTAACAGTCTGGCTGAG
The DNA here is from genome assembly GCF_000710305.1 of Buceros rhinoceros silvestris. NCBI lineage: Eukaryota > Metazoa > Chordata > Aves > Bucerotiformes > Bucerotidae > Buceros > Buceros rhinoceros. The sequence continues at coordinate 2,940 of NW_010432861.1, forward strand.
AGATCAGTCATGATTTTTTAGGCACGGTTCATCTTGATTGTCAAGGTACTTGCCACATATTTCAGTTTTCGAGAATCCTGTGGACACAGAATTGTTTTTAAGTCCCAGATCTCATTTCCACATTACATTGCATCAGTCGAGCATGCTGAGAGGAACGAAGTGGCATTTTCATTTAGCTTAGAGGAAAACTGCTCTCACTTAATGAAGTCCAGCTTTCTAAAAGTTCACACATTAAGAATCATTTGTCATCTGAGATATAGGACAATACTTAAAAAAAAAATGTTTAATATCGGTTGTCATTGCTGAATGGCCATTTTGCAGGGAAATAATCTGTGCAAAATATTTCAGTGGAAGAAACTACATAAAATTTTCCAGAATTATTTTCTTTAGGACTCTAACAGAAGAAAAAAGCAGTAGCATTTTTTTCCTAAGACAGTTTATTGCATAATAATTGTCTGTGAAGTTTGTACATGTTGCTCCGAAGCAGTGCTGGGCTGGACGGCTGCCTGATGCCATTTACACTCACCTCACATGTATGTGAACATGAACAGTTCTCTCTAAACTTTTTCTGGAAAAAGTCAAGACAACATTACACACCCACCCCAGTTTTTACGCTGCATAATGAAGTGAGCACTATAGAAGATCTGTGGCAAATATTTTTTGAGTGGGGATGATACAATGAAGTTTTTGAAAAAGTTAAGGTTTGAGTGATTTAACTGCAATTTACTTTAGAAGTAGATTACTTTCAGCTATCCTCAGAGTAAACATAATTTGTAAAGAGCCCTGAAGTCTGATTTTATACGATCTTTCTATATGAGCGGCTGTTTTATACCATTTTTAATCACATTCTCTTTTCAGTTCCGAGATATGAGCCTTATAAGCATTTTGATTCATCTGATTTAAGGCAAGAGGTAAAAACAATACAGAGAAACTAAAAAAGACACACCACTTCACTTGAGGAAATTTTACAGCTCTTCTGAAATGTTATATTCTTCCCCTTAGTTCTGCATATGGACAGAAAGAACAAAAACCTGCAGGGATAAGTGATGGTAAACTAGTACATCTTGCAAGGTGCAACTATAATGAGAGCTTTAAAAGAATTGTTGATCATTGAACGAATGAGAAGGGTATTTGTAGGTTTCTTCAAGTCAAAATCAGCACAAAATACATCAGTTGTAAGTAAAACAGAACCATTCAAAATCAGAGTAGCTCAAAGAGAATCACTCAAAATATCATTTTGATAAATGATGATAATAATATAAAATAATAATAATGATGGTTATTTTAACATTTTGGGGTTTTATATGATACAGGCAAGCATATTTAGCAGCCAGGCAACTCACTAAGACCCTGAAATTATGTACATCCAGTTAAGTCCCATCATGATACTGATCAACACCCTTTTAAAAATAGATTTTTGGTCCTTTTTCTCTAATTGGAGAGGTTTTTCAGAACTTCCTTATTGTGATGGTGAGGCATCTTGCAGTGTTTGTGCTAAGTTTAATTATAGCCAGTCCACTGCCATTTGTGTTTGTGCCAACACTGATATTCAGCTTTAACAGCTCCTCTCTTTTCTAAGAGCTCCCCTTATGATTATTCCAAGACAAAAATCATACCACTTTTCAACCTTTATTTCGCTCGTACAAACAAGATGCGCTTTTCTGCCAGAACCCTCTCCAAGTACAGGTTCTCCATTCCCGTGATGTTTCTTGTTGCCCTTCTGCGTACTTCTCCCCATTTTGGTAATTTTTTCTTGAATATGGCTGACTAGAACTTTATTGTTTCCCCGATGAGTTCGAAGTGGGACCTTATACAATGGCACTAATACTTTCTTCTCCTGGAAATGTTTTGCCTGGAGCATTTTAGGATTGGATTTGCCTTCTTCACAGATGCATCACATTATTTCAGGAATTCGATTCCACTGAAAGGAACAATTAAATTAAAATGACATTGAAATAAGCTCATTCGCACCCTGTTGCTCTGTTGACTCAGTAAACAGAGTACGTTTCTTACAGACATCTTTCCTTCATTATGTATCAGATTCCATCTTTTTGTCATAAAAATAGACTTTTCGGTTTAACAGTTTTATTTTCCCCAACATGATGATCCTCCATATGTGAAATTCAAATGTGGTTTAAACAAAAACATTTAGAAAGCATGGAATAAATTTTTATGTAGCCAATTCAGTCTGTTGCATAGCATTAGATAGGATATGCCACCTCTCTGGAAAATACAGTTTTCAGAAACATATTGCAAATTACATTAGCTAGATAAGAACATATTGAAAAACCAACAGAGTTTTCAATTGATCAACATTATTATGAGAAACAATAGGAATAGGAGATGAGTACCTCCTTTGCAAGTACACAAATAACTAAATATCCTGTATACATTTTAAAATTATATTAAAAATATGAAAACATATGTTGAACTATATGAACATTTCAAGGCACCTACTCATCTATCAAAATCCAGTAAATTCCACTAATCGTGGAAGAGAAACAGTACTCCTTATAATAAAACTGAAGGAGAAAAAAATACATTTAAATTCAAACTACCTGATGAAAAACTGTTGTGGTTTGAATCCAGCTGGCAACTAAGTACCATGCGGACGCTTGCTCATCCCTTCCTACCCCACGGCAGGGAGGCAGGGGGAAGAAGAGAAAAGGTAAAAGTAAAGCCACATGGGTTAAGATGATTTTACCTGAACAACACAAAGTGGCAGGAAACAATAGTAGTAACAATAATAAAGCGAGTAATATACAATGTATTTCTTACCGCTGCTGCTCCCAGGCCAAGCCGAGCCACTGTTTGAAACTGCATGCCCTCTCTGGCGACATTAGTATTCAAACTAATTGAATACTAGTTATTGAATATCCCATTGGCTGGTTCAGTCCAGCTATCCTGGCTGTGGGAACGCACCGCCCTCTCTGGCGACATTAGTATTCAAACTAATTGAATACTAGTTATTGAATATCCCATTGGCTGGTTCAGTCCAGCTATCCTGGCTGTGGAAATGCACCTTACTCTAGCCAAAACCAGGCCAAAACCAGACACAACTACATGCAGAAAAGCCAGTGTTTCTTCTCGATTTTCATTGTGAAAAGCATCCAAACCAAAAAACAAACCACCACTTTTTTTCCACAGATTGTAGAAGAAATTCCTAGAAAATACAATTAGAATAGGACAATGGGTATGGTTTTATTAAAATGCCAAGCAAATGTATTGTCTTGTATAAGAATATAGGTGATAGAGAAATCTGAAAGAATACTAGGATTGGAGATTAAAGGAGAAGGGAAAACAACCGCTGCATCAGTCTTTACCAGAACAAAGACTGCTTTTAATAGCTACTGGGTCCTCGTCCTGAAGTGTTCTTGGTTCTGATAATTTTATTATGACATGCTATGACTAGAAGACTTCTTATGAAAATGATCATGGCAATAAAATTAAGCATAATTGATATGAGAGAAATAAGACAGAAGGAGCAAAAACACAGTTCTATAACTTAATTGATAATTCCTCCTTCATCAGATTACAGAAGACAGTACTGAATGCAATGCATCAGACTATTCAAATTTTATTGAAATATTAGAGAATATCACCTTGCCAATTTAACTGAGAGTAATTGTATCATTGTATCATTATACCATGAAAATAAAGGAATCTTGTGGACAGTTCAATGCAAATTGTAATGATATAGACCAGCACACTGAGATGGAAGAACTTCAACAGAGGCTGGACTGTTTCTTCATTCTGGGTTTTTAAAATAAATAAAATACAGCAGGAGCCAGAAATGTTTGAATTATGGTTAAAATTAACAAAACAAGAGGATTAGTCATAAGGAGAAAGAAAATGAAAGGAAGCATGCTTGGGAGGAGATAGATAGTAATACTGAAGAAAAGAAGAGAGACGCAATGGCCAAGAAGTGAAGTACAATATATGTTTAAACTGAACTCCCTCAGCAACATACTCTGACTGAATGATTGGAGGAATGTAGGAAATGGAAAAAAGAAACCAGAAATCAAGAGTTGATATTTAAATCTGAGTTTATATATGGTCGTTGTGGGACACCTCAGCTCATAGTAACTGGTGTGAAACCTGCAAGTACCATGAAAGATGGGTTAAAATGTGCAACAGAAGGGATGTTCACCTTTCCTATACATAGTAAGAAGACAGCACAACCCCTAAAAAATCTGCACTGATTGTGGTGCAATGTTTGATTACACACGCACAGAGCGTTTTAGATTTAGTACATGAAGTGCCATTTTACTCTACTTTTACATTCTACTGTAAATTCTTCGAGCAGCTTTCTCTAGATTCTGCTCCTTGACAGTAAACATATATCTGGTGCTTGATCCAAAGCCAAATGCTCAGTGGCTACAACAGTGCAGAGACAAACTCCCAAGTCTCTCGTCTATAATTGTTTCAGCTCTGCTTATGAACTAGTTCAAGTGAGATGATGGTACCTTACCTGCAGTTTCCTTCAAGTTAGAAACTAATAAAAATAGAAAGTAAGACTACATCTTAAGATATCGTTGTACATTAATTAGAATAAGAAATAATATGATTGTAAATGATATGATTCCTGAATGAAGTGACTAGTTCAAATGTTAAGTATTATTACCTAGATTTTAAGATCAAAAAGATCCTTACCACAGCTGTTTCTGTCGCACTGTAGAATGGTGGAAGGCCCATTACTTGAAGAAACACAAGCAAGACCAATACATTAGAACATATTGTACGGAAAAATCTCACGGTGGGGAAAAAGTTCAAGCTAAAGTTATTGCTGGATGAAATCCCAGCTGCAATGAGCCAGTGACAAAGTTCTTTCATTGTCCACCTCTTTGACACCTTTCAGAAAATTTCCCATATTCTATAAACAAATGTTAAATCTGAAAATAAAGACCCCAAAACACTCTTGCTAGGTGTGCATAGAAACTGGGCCAATAGTAGAGTTCTATAAGATTGTTTTAATAAAATTTTGAAATTTATTTTGTTGAAACTTCCCAGACAAAAACTTTTGGTATGGCTATTAACTGTGGTTTTTTTGAATAAACATGTTAGTTGAGTTTTTGTTCTGTACATTTACTATTGTGCAAGAATTTGTTGCAGTGTAGTTCTTTAGGAATCCTTTTGAATCTTCACCCTCAGGTTCATTTGATCCCAATGTCAAAAGAATGTTAAGATCAATATGGAAAAGAAAATATCTCAGTTACTTTCTATTAATTAACTGGATGTCCTATTTCACCTGAATCACAGAAGAATAGTGGTTGGACACTGCTCCTGAACTGGATATGACATGTTTAGCATTTGCACCTCCATTATATGCAACAGCATGTGCCTGTGTAACAGAAAGTAGCTTTTTTTGTTCTAGTGACTGACAACGCAAAAAATGAAGAAAGTGAACAAAATGACTACCAAAAATAAATCAGGTTTGAAGATTTTGTACTACAAAACATCCCTATCCTACTAGTAAAACAGCTAAGGTTGCAATGCTTTCAATCCTGCGTGTCTCATTATTATAGCCCCTTGCAATTATATAAGCTTTCTGGAACTGAATCAAGATTTATTGTAGAGGAAAAAAAAAAAGAATAGGAGAAACCAAGAAAAGTAATGTTTAAAAAAATGCACCTAATTTATGACAAACTGACCTCCTTATTGTACGTGTGTTCAGCAACTGAAGGAAACCCATAAGAATATCCTTACTGACTGAGTGTTTTAAGATTAAAAAAGTGTCATTTTTAAAAAAGGACCATTTGTAGCTACCTAATGATAATGTAAGATCAAATATCTCAATGGTGTAAATTAAAGTGAGGCTTATTTTCACCAGTGAATACCTGGCTCCATCTTTTTTTTACTCTTGGATATTTCACATGTTCTTCATAGCTGTAAGTTAAAATGAAACAACCATTCTGAGTCACTGAAAACTTCTACTTCTCTGTAAAAAAACCTGCTAGAAAAATAAGCTCAAAGCTATATGGCTAGGCATGTCAACCACTTTTAGTGGATACCTGGATAACCAAGGAGAACATCTTCATGTTTACCTTACCTTCAGAGTTAATCTCTCTTCTAAGAAAGATCTTGTTCTGGTGTGGACAACGAAAATGACCCTTTTAACCTACAGCCCCATTACCAAATCTGTTAATACACACACACACACACACACGTATACACACACTCTTTGTCAATGTAAGTACTCTCCCACAGGGAACTCTTTGGAGTAACAAGCAGATAACAGACAGTGCTGAACAATATAAACTCGTAACGCACTTCGGCAGGCTACAGAAGTGGATGAGAGCAATAATTCCTCCACCTCAGGATCTTCCCGCCAGCTGTGCCCATCATTCAGCTCCTCAGGCTCTTTTCAGGGAGCAGGGGATGCTGCTGGGGGGGTGTTAGTTTTTCAGGTTATCTTTTGGATTCCTCATTCTTCCATTTTTGAGCTTTTGACATTCAGTTCATTCTGTGCCTCCCACTTACCCCTCCCCCCAAAATTTGTTGTCTTAAACACTATTTTTTTCACTTTCGTGTTTGTTTGGTTTTTTTTTTTTTTTCATTTTTAAAATATCTTTCATTATCCTTATTTTCAGGGAGGGTTCTGAGGATATATTAGATATATTAGGATACAACACAGACGTATCTTTCACCTGGAAGAGAAAACAAACAAGCAGGTTAGGCATGTACTAACGGTCAGAAAAGAGTAAGAACAGGGCAAGAATACAAGATATTCCCTCTCAATACCTTCCAGCCTTGTAAGTGTCATGAACTCAGGGCCCTGATAGGATTTCTCTTCCCATGAACCAGTCTTTAGAACTAATGTAATCTTCTTCTTTTCACAAGCAGCTCTGGAAAGCTTGCTAAATGTTGCACGGAGACTCACCTCTTTGCTTGTTTTAAATTGACTCCTAATAGCTTCATTAATTGGATTAAAGGATAAGTAACAGCAGAAAGCCTCTTTATGCCATTACTTTCAGCTACTCTTTTTAAAAGTGAAATTGTTATCACATCCTTCTCTTCCAACAAGACCAGTTTTAGTTAGCACTAGTTTAATAATCATAAAATAAGTTAAATACAATATCTTGCCTCATCTCCTGATCTTGATTCTCCCTTTTCTATCAACACTGTTTCAGTTCTGAGTAATATGGCCCATTGCCCAGTTACACCTCTCTTTCATGGTGCTAGACTGGCCTAAAAGAAAAGTCAATTTTGAGTTAATCGGGAATACTAAAGATCAACAAAGGAAAAGCTGTATTTGTTCTGTTCAGCCTTATGTCTAAACTGATTATCAGGGTGATACGGGCTGGTACGCTGATTGTCTCAACATTTACCAGTATAATGTTAGTCTATTAGACATTTTCAGATTTAAATCTTTGAAGAAGGTATTTTTTCATAAATCAGAAAAGAAAGTATGGAATACTTCTGAGAGATAATATCGGTACTGTTAAATGTGGGTTCCATCAAAACGTAATAGTAATGGTACTTTTATTTAGATTTATTGCAAAACTTCCATCCTAAAGCTGTGACACCTAGATTTGGTACTACAATTTAAAGTGTATTTCATAACATAGAATGTAAGTAATTACCACTGAAGAAGTGAAAGAGTTAGTATGTTTCTGTTTAAGGAAGGAACAACAACAGACATTGATTTTTCACAACTGTTTTCTGACTGGAAAAAGCCACGCTCATGAACATATTGCAGAACTACAATGTGAGAAATTTCCTGGTGCTTTCAGCTGGATCAGGTGAGAGTCCCTGAACTGCTGTGCTGCTTAACCACTATCCAGCTGGCCCACAATTCTGTGAGGTTTCTCCACATGCATGATCTATTATTAATAATTTACTTAATGCACAAAACATCTCCTAACCTGCACAGAGACTTTTTAACATAACCACTTTTGCACCTGTAGAACAATTTTCACTGACTATTTACAATTATTATTTACTATTTCGCTATTTTGACTACTTTATTTACTATTTCACCGACTATTTTAATGTTTATTTCTTACCTATGTACAATGGTAATTGCTGCATCAGCAGCTCTCTGGGACTCTCTGAATGGGATATGCCTCTCTTGGATGGGCAGATTCTCCACCCAGGATGTTATTCTACAGGCTGAAATATAATGGTTGATTTGGGTACATCTGCCTGAGGTGGATCTCTACTGCAGCATCTACTTCAGTGCTTAATTATGATGGTGTCTAGGAGTCCAGTCAATCACTTGGTCTGAAGTGGGTCCAATGTCCCAAATTAGTCCATTGCCTCATCTATGCAGAAGGATAACTGGAAAGTTATTAACTGAGGAGTTAATGACTTCAGTGCACGAGAAGTGGATGCAAGCACAGCCCTAACACAGCTATGCCGTGATTACAACTAGAGGACAAATTCTAATTTCATCCTTAAATCTCATTTGCAACTTAAATTCCACTGCTGTTGCCACAGGACTAAACCAAAATATATGACTGCATCGTTGCATGCATATGTGCTTATTGAATGTGGCACTTGTGGCAGTCTCCTGGCTTGATTACAGTCATAATCTACATAGACCTTTATGAAACTTCACACACCTGCCCCACATTACAGCAATGAAGATATACCTGTTGAAGTAACATGTCTTTTGAGCTCTACAACTAAGGGCCTATTAAAAATGTGAAGATGGAGGAATATTCAGAGTCAGAATATTCAGAGAATTTTCTACACAGATAATAGCTCCTATTAATCCAACTGAGTTTATCCTACACTTATACCATAAACAAGTCGAAATGTTAGGACAGAGATTTGTTTCCATCATTAGTTTCCATCAAAATAATTTAAAAAGAGTAGTGGAAATTGGGCAACTTAACATGACTGGCAGTTCTTCAACCTTCTTCATTGCCCACCAAAATGTCTATAAACTGCATGTTGAATCAAGCTGTCCATCAAAGAACTTGGCTGAAATTAGTGTTATTATTATTAGTGTTAGAAATAAGTTTTATTCATATTAAAATTCCAGTGTCATGAAAACTGTTCTGCTGTATCAACCACTGAATTTTGTCATATTAAATGGACTACTAATTCCTATATAATGCAATCAAAAGTGGAAATTAGGATGTGATGGCATGTATTAAGTTCTTTCTGTAGCCAGACACGTACCCCCTTGTACACACATAATGGTCTGCTTTGATCGATATTGCCATTCATGCTGTCTTTTGCTAGAAGTCAACAGAAAGATCATCCGATTTAAGAACAGACACTTAACTGGAGCTCATGAAGCTTAATAATAGCATGGAATAAAAATGTAGGTGAAAGCAGTTCTAACCAAGGACTGTATTTTTAATTCTCTTTACTGATACACTTGTATCTAAAGACTCTCATTTTAAACACAAGAAGGGAAAAAATCATGTCAGGACACAGGTGAATATTTGCCACTGTAGTGGTTTTGAATAAATGCATGGTAATAAAATAAGTCTCAGGTTGGTGTTTTTTACCTGAGCAATGCATTTAGTGCCAATGTCTTTCCTCATCGGTTTCCATGTTCCTTTAAAAATAGGTATAGAAACTTATATATGAAGTAATTTATTTCAGAGATTGCACAGTCAATGCACAATGCTCCCACTCTAATTTTACACTTGGTCATTCCTGTCTCCCTCTTCCCCATGACACTTTGCTTCTGCAGCCTCTTCACAGAGTTTGGGTTCCAAACAGTAAAGCAAAGTAATTTGACAGTGTATCCTCTCTGCTTTGAACCACAACGCACAGCAGTTAAAAGCTTCCACATGTGAAAAACAAGTAGTTTAGCCCTCTCCGTCATTTTACTCTTCACGTTAGATATAAAGAATTTAAAAAAAAAAAAGAGAAGTGTTTCAGAGATTTGCATTTTGATCATTATAAAAATGTCCTGATCATGGCTGGATCGTATCACAGTCATAATAAAGTGAGTCATGTTTGCAACTGCTGTGAGTGAAGGACTGGGAGGAAAAGACCAAGTCATCCACATGTTTTCACAGGAAGGCTTTGCTTTACAGAATCACAGAATTATTTTGGCTGGAAGAGACTGTTAAGATTACTGACTCCAACCATCCACCCTGCACTGCCAGGGTCCCTAAGTGGTTTAAGTGGTTGTTCCTCCTTTAACATTTTCCTACCACATAAATAGGGACCAGGGCCGGTACATTTATCTTACACGTGTTTCAGCATAGCTGCAGTACACATATGGAAGACGAAATCTGAGCATCTGAGAGATGGAGAACCAGGGAGGTGATTTCCTAACTTGTGCTGCGTTCTTCCTACTGGAGGATAGGATTTGGATCTTGGAAGGAAAGCAGTTTGGGCAGTTTGTCTTAGCTTGTCCACAGTTGTCCATACTGCCTTTCAGTTGTCAGTTCAGCTCCCAGTTCACTTTCTGCACTTTTTCACAGCTGAACATAATCTTTACTACCCTGAATAGCTTAACAGACTCAGCAACCTCTGCCATTTCAGTATTCACCTTCCTTTTCCAGAATGCATGTGATTATGTTGAGCACCAAAGAACCCAGCATACATATCTATGGAACTTCTGCAGTGAAGTGTCTTCCACTGCAAACATGGCTGTTCATTTACTCCTGTCTTCTGTTTCCTAATTTTTTTTATTAGCCTTTATCCTTAAAAATATTTTCCCTGTTTAGCTTTTTGGAAAACCTTTGGTGAGGTACATGAGTGAAAGCACTCTGCATTTCCAAAGGAACACTAGTCTGATCTCCTTTATCTAAATTCATGTTAGTCTTTTCAAAGAACTCCAGTAGGCTTGTGACATCTCGTATTTATCCATATGTCCCTTAATTCCAGTCTTTATTAATCTGTAGTTCCCCTGAAGATCTTTTTTTTGTAAAAAAATTGGCATTGTTTTCACCACTTTCCAGTCCTCTGACACTAAGCCAGTTTTCTACACACCACAGGTTGTAGTTTGGCTATTTCACACTCGAGTTCCATCAGAACTCTGGGGCAGAACCCATCTGTTCCTGGTGATTTGTTATTGCTCACATCATCTCCTTGATCCATAACGTTTTCTGCCAATACTTCAATTCTAGACAAACCCTCCGACACATAATCTGAAAAGGGTCCCTGTTTCTACAGTTTAAACTCCTCCATAGTTAACACAG
>NW_010432862.1:0-222 GCF_000710305.1 Buceros rhinoceros silvestris
CGCGCTTCTCTGGGCCCTCAGTCTACGAGCTGTGCAGCAGCTCACCAGTGGCCCAATGAAAACCTATTTCCAAGCATCTTGTGCGCAGGTTTATGTGAGCACAAGTGAACTTCAGGCTGGAGCAGCCGGCAGGGAAGACTCCATGCTAGCAGCTGCAGCAGGGCTGCAGGCTGCAGGCCCCCCGGGCTCCTGCCAGCCCTGCAGAGGGCCCGCAACAGCAGA
>NW_010432862.1:291-3972 GCF_000710305.1 Buceros rhinoceros silvestris
CCCCCAGGGCTCCTGCCAGCCCTGCAGAGTGCCAGCAACTGCAGAGACAGTCTGAAAAACGGCTGCGGGAAGCATCCATGGGTCTGTGTGTGCATGTGTGCGTGCACACCCACCGGGATGAAGGATACACGCAGCCTGACGCCTGGCTGGACTGGGGGATGTGGGGCTGAGCAGCAGCCTCACCTACAGGCTGTCAGCTCCAGCACCACTGGCACCAATCCCTGTCCCAGCAGAACACGATACACATCATCTCTGCTCTCATAGTGGCCCACGGTGCACCCAGCACAGGATGTGGGGGTGGGAGTTGCCTAGGGGGTGGCTGCCTGACCTTTACTAAATGTCCCTTGTGTTTTTCCAAGCAAATCCACATTACCAGCCCTTGCTCAAAGGGGACCCAGGTGGGAGAACACTGCTATAGGTACAACTATTGCTCTTTGGGTTTGGGAGCACTGTTCTGGCACAGAGCAACATGGGCTGTGCCTGGCACATGCCCTCAGCTCCTGCCCGTGCCCAGGAACTGCCACTGGAATGCACCAGCCTGAAAGGTGTCCAACAGCACTACCTGTCCCATGGGCATATTTGTACCTCTGCTAAGGAGGTAGATGGAGAGAACACATGCTACAAGAGCCAGGAATATCAAGGAGCTCATCTCCTACAGGGACCAGGAGGAGGTTTCAGCCCAGGACTCAGCAGAGACGGAGCCTTTCCCATCCAACACTTGCAGGCTGTGGCTTATGGGACAGAGGCCCAAACCTTCTGCTTTAACTTCACTGGGTCACATTCTAACCAAGTCCCCTGAAGAGAAATGCCCCAAACTGAGTGGAAAGCAGCAAAAGGCTGTTTGGCAGATATACAGGAGACTGTGCAAAACCCCCTCTGGGCACTGACAAGTCTCTGATAGCTCCTGCCTGAGCCTCCGCAGAACTGAGTTTAATGCTTCTGAGCATTAAACTGATGTGTCCTCTGGCTATCACTCTGCCTTTGCTGGCTGCTTCGAGCACGCTTGGTTTCAAAGGGGACCTTATATTTCTCTTTCAAGCCAGCTATTCTCACAGCAAGAAGTTTTGCTCTGGCAAACGGTCACACTGCAGCAGAGCCATCACCTACATGAGAAGCACTGCCAGTACTGCTGGAAGGTGCATGGCAGGTGTGTGAAAGTCCACCAGCATGGAGAGAGGTGCACAGGCTCTCTGGGTAAGCCAAAAGCACAAGGTCCTGCGGCTGGGCAACCTGATTTCGCATGACAAGCTCCCACTGACCACCAAAGAGGAAACGGATACTCGCAGGAGCCTGGCAGTTCATTACCATATACACTCTGCAGAGGGAAATAAAGTCTTGAGAGAGAAGCGGGCTCAGCAAGCACTCTGCATCCTTTCAGCAGAGTATCGTGGTCCTCAAAGTGTGAAGACTGGCTCCTGACAGCAGTTGAGAAATAGGTCAGCCACCACAGCAGAGTCTGGGCAGGAGGAAGCCCAGCTTCGAGGGCTGCACAGCAGGCGGTGGGAGCCCAGCCAGACACTGCCTCTCTCCACCAGGTTTATTTCAGGTCCTGTTTTCTTGTGCATCCCGCTAGAGCACCTCAGCCAACAAAGTCCTCCCAGAGCAAAACTTCTGCCTGTAACAGATCCAACATGCTTCACACTAAATAAGGCATCTGGCAGCATTTTGGGAGGTCCCACAGACAGAGATTAGAGAAAGGGAGAAGAAGAAAGTATAAAACAGGGAAAGGCCTAATGTCAGATATCCCTGGAGGTTAAGCGTAGCAAAAGGAAGCTACAGAGAGAGTAATATGCACTAGAGAAGCAGTCACGCTCAGGGCAGACCTCCCACGTTATGTGGAGGTCAAGCTTATCTTCTCCCCAACACCACTTCACAATCTGTACCAGGTGCCAAAAGCTTCTCTGACTTGCAGTTTGCATCGAAGTGGCCTCACCCACACCAGTGATAGGCAGGACACCAACTGGGAGAAGACTGGGTTCACCCCTCCTCCTCTGAGACAACCCTCAGTGGTGCCCACATGCGAGATGAGGTCTGCCCCAGTCCAGACCAAGGCACCTTCCCATTGTCTTCACATCTATGAGTCAAGAGCACAGCAACAGCATTAGGGTTGCTTATTTATATGGGGATGCCAAGGTGCAGTCCCAGCATCTGAAGCACACCCGTCTAATTGTCTTCTCAGCCTCCACACCCCTGCACTCAGCATTGGCCAAAGCCCAGGGCAAGCTTTAGGGGCTCTCCCAGTCAGTCAGGGGCAAGGCCAGGACCTGGCAGAGACCCAAATTAACTGTTCTCCACCACCTTCCATGCAGGGATCACCACCGCAAGGACAGTGTGACAGCTCCACTGTCTCATTCTCATCCCCGAAATGAGTTCAAGCTGCTATATTTAGGCCTGAAACAAGAAGGACCAGGTGAGGATGAGGTGGGCTTCTGGACTCACACCTCTGCCTTTCCAGCCAGCAAGCCAGGCCCCGCCTGCCCTCTTCAGGGCAGTACTGAGCTACTTCTTGCTTGACAACGGTAGAGCTGCCTCTGAGGTTGTCGGCTTCCCCAGGGTGAATTCTACTGGCCCACAGCTGCTAACACAGAGAACCACCAAAAATGGCTCTGGGATGAGCGCCACGATCCCAACACACCTGGCATGATCAGACCTGGCACGTGCTGCCACAGTGCCAAGCTCCGGCCAGAGCCCATCGTGGCCTGGCCCAGACAGAGCACAAGAGGAGGGTACATAAAGGTAACATTTACTGATACAGAGCTGAATATTATGCGGGACATACTTGGATGGAGAGGGTAGTGACTCCATGCAGAGGGCAGCTTGGCCGTGCCCCCAGCATGCTGGGGAAGGAGCCGGACACTACCGGACAAGTAACACAATGGAGATAATTGTGGCATATGCGTTTGTAACAAACAGACTGTCATAACATACATTTCTAGGGGATCACATCTAGTGATTATATAAATCCATATAGAGATCGCTGTATAAAAACTTTGTAAAAAATACTTTAAAAAAGTGTAAAAATGTGCATTCAAAAGCACGGCCGACACCAACAGCTGGGCTGTAAACATTATACTGAGAGAGTGCTAGTAAGGGGGCGCCTGCGCCACCGAGCCCCGACAGGCCTGCCCACCAGATGGGGCTGCATCAAGTGTTTGCGGTTCTTGAGTTCGGGTTTCCCATGGAGTGTGCGCAAGGAGCGGTGGCAGCCTCTGGGCAGGGTGCTGGCGGGCATCACGCAGCCACCACTCCTCCTCCGCAGCCCTGCTCCCCGTGAGGCGCACGGTCCTCACAGGATGTGCTGCAGCATTGCGGGTCCCCAGGGCCATAAACGAGTTGAAGGGCCATGATGAGGTATCACAGGGAGGACGCCCCCACCGGTGCCACCAGCCCTGCTCCAAGGTTCAGCCTCAGAGTACGTGGTTGACAGGTTCTCTGTCCCCATATTTGTTTGGTCTACAGTTCCCAAGGAAGCCCACTGGGTCCTGGCTGCTCCAGGCCTGGGCGCTCAGTTCTTCTTACAGTACGTACATTAGCGACCCCAAAGACCCTGCACCACCAACTCCTCCTCCTGGCCCCGTGCCACCTTCACTTCTTCAGCTGCTCCAGCAGCGGGTTAGCTTCGCTCTCAGGTGTCTTGATGCTGTCTGTCCGCACAATGCAGGTGGGACGGTGCCGGTTCAG
>NW_010432862.1:4083-9452 GCF_000710305.1 Buceros rhinoceros silvestris
TCCTGTTTCAGCTCTTCAATCTGGGCCTTCAGCTCAGCGTTCATGAGCTCCAGACGCTCGGACTCCTAGCAGGACAGAAACACAACCGCGTATGACTTTACTCCAAAACGACAAGACACAATTCGTCCACCAGCCACCTCTGCTCAGTGCTGCCCCTCAGCCCCTGCAGCACAGCAGCAGCCCGAGGACCTGCGAAGGCACCAGGTCCCTCCAGTGAGTTCATCCCCAGCTCTGCTACCTTGCACTACCTAGTGCCACCGCAAAGAAATACACGGCCACCTCCTAGGACAGGTCTCTGCTGCACCACAGCAAAAACTCTTGTCTGGCTGCTTTCCACAGTCTGGAACAGTGTTTGGAAACAAATCCTTGTTTAAGTTTTCAGGCCCCATCTGCAAGGATCCGCCCTTGCAAAATGGCTCCTTGCCCCCAACTGTGTCATTTTTCCACGTCACACCAACCCTTGCACAATTTTTTTCTGCCTTGGTGTGACAGGTGAGAAGGCATCTGCTCTAAGAACGGGGGAAGCCTTCAGGAATTTGGGCAAGGGTCCAGCATGCCGCCAGCCCCTGTCCTGTACCACACTCCCACAGGTGCTCCAGCACTGAGGCAGGGACTCTCAGCCCTCTCTCCCTCAAGCCCAGAGCCCACCTCCAGCCCTCTTCACCCCTGGTACCATGGGCACTGGGACGCCCATGAGCTCTGCATGGGCACACACACAGCCACCACCTTCACAGTCTCACGAAAAGGGGCGGGGGGGCACCGGGCACCAACGGGCCCTGTTTTCCCAGCTAAGGGTGCAGGAGCAAGGGGAGGCAAAGGGGCACTTCAGGAAAAAGCACTGACAACAGCTGGGGCACCTTTCTAGGGAGGTGCCTCTGCCAAGGTCCCCGCTGTGCTCGGGGACAGGTCAGGGCACCCACCCGCTGAAGGAACTCCGTCCTCTCCTTCTTCTTGTTACGACACCGCGCTGCTGCTACTTTGTTTTTCTCCCGACGCCTTTTCCTCCTCTCCTCCTCCTCGTCCAGCTGCAATGAGACGGAGAGGCCCAGGTCAGAGCTGGCAGGCGTAGGACAGGGGGGGAGAAAGGGATGAGCACCCGGCAGCCCTACCAGTGCAGGGCAAGGAGAGGGGTGGCAGACACCCATGCCAGTGGCCACCAACGGTGTGGGCTAATCCTCACCAGGAGCCAGGTATGCTGCTGCCATGGCCTAACTCCACTCTGCGGGGACACAGGGAGGAAGACCACTGAGGCCACCACAGCTGGTGACCTGGCTGGCATGGGACAGACAGCTCTTCGCAGGACAGCTCCCTCCGTCAGAGGGTAGAAGCAAGAGGAAGAGAGCCCCATCCCACAAAAGTGGGCACAGTTTGTCACACAGACACCTACAGGCGCAGCTCTGTGAGCACAGACATTCACACCATCACACATGTAGCCAAGGGTGAGAGGCAGAGAAACCTGAAAGACGCCCCAGCTGAACCTGGCTCTTCCCCGCTTCTGCCACATGGGACTGTCCGCTGCAGCTTCAGCACCGGCTGATTTACAGGGCCACCACGGTAAGGAGGGGACAGGTCCCACATGTCTGTAAGGAAGCGGGACACGGCAGCGCCTGCGCTGTTCACCATGACTTAGTTGCTCCATGCTACCTGACTCAAACCACTCAGTCAGGCCAATAAGCCCTGAGAGCTGAAAACCTGTCATCAGAGTATTTAGGGATATAAAGCCTGTGTAAACGGCCTATGGCATGCTTACATCCAAGAACCCAAACCAGCTTCTTCAAGAAAAAATTGAGTGCTGGAAGGGCCTGCAAAGCGAGCATCCAGGTCACATTTTGTAGCATAGCTAGAGGAGAAAAGGTCCCCGGTGACTTCATCCACATTTAGCCTGGGACTCTGAAATTAGAGATGTCAGACTTAACTACCTTGCTCCTATCACCTGATATCTGACACACATCTTTTCAAATCCAGTGGCAGCAACATTTGCTTCATGAGCATTTCCACAGCCTGTCTGCATCTTCTCTTAAGGGCAGCTCTAGTGAGAAGGCAGCCACATCCTTCCCTCAGCACCTCCCCAAGGCAGTGTGCTAAAGGGACACATCTCCCAGTGAGGCTCTCGGGGCACACACCACCTGAACAGCGTTGTTACTCCAGTACCTGCGCTTAGCCACCTCAAAAGGAAAGCCAGAGATTCCCAATGCTAAGGCCACAAAGTGGTGGTGGGAGTAGGGGACCACCAAATTATCCCACGTGTAGGTACACTGGTGAGGCCTGCAGGAAACAGAAGATGCAGGTGCCATCATCCACAGCAAACTGTGTCCAAAGGCCACCAATCAAAACATCTCAATGGGATGTGCGAGGACCGAATGAAACACTGACTTGGCAGTCAAGGTGCAGGGCTACCTTAAGTAAGTTGCATACTTTAGAAGACAATGTCCAAGTTCTTTAGCACTAACCCATTTTCCATTTTGCATCTTCTCTACCTTACTTCCCAAGCATTATACCAAAGCTGCCATTTTAGCTGGGGCTAAAATATTAAGCAAAGTCAGCACAAGTATGCACAGCCTTCCGTAATGCTGGGCTCCCACCGCTCCTTTGCCAAGGCAGTGCCATGGGGCATCATTCAACACGCTGGGAGAACCAGGATGGGAACTGCACCGATGCCCCAATTCCAGATAAACACCAACTCTGACTACACCCAAATAACTCAGACATGGCAGGCATGAGCAGAAGTGACCAGGAAGGCTTTAACTCCATGCCTTTTCCTCCAGGCAGGACCAGGATATCTCATAGCAAAGATGCAAGCAGCTCTTAGAAAATTTCCACACAGAGTTTAAGAGAAGGCAGACATTAGTTCTAGTTAACTGTTCTAGTTTAACACCTAATTAAAGATGTCCCTGCTCACTGCAAAGAGGTTGGACTAGAGGACCTTTAAAGGTCCCTTCCAACCCAAAGTATTCTATGATTCTACGATTGGGGTAGCCACCATTCTCCTCTGCACAATTACCAACCACTCATCTACCCCTTAGACAGATTCTCGGCCTTTTAGCTCAAGGATTAATAGGAGGGTGCAGAGTGAGGACATGCTTACAGCTGCAAAGCTCAAGAAACACACCCCAGACTTTCCTGCAAAGTACATCTTGGGTTGTAACACAAACTAGAAGAGCAAACAGCAACTGCACAAGCCTCACAGTATCCCTGGGGACTACCTGGCACATTTCCATGCCCTGTTGCTCCATTCAGTGAGAACCAAAGAATACATGACCTGTCTCCACCTCACAGCGGGCCCAGACTGTGTCCCTTAGATGGGGTACAGATGCTCAAGGAGGGTGTTTCAGCACAGATAGCAGCAGCTTGAACTCATCTTTGCTTTCTGACCACAGCTCCTGTAACTTCGAAAAAGCAGGCTACCCTCTGTTCCACTTCTGCTTGATTTCTGTTCAAAAAGGTGACATGGTCCTGGTGCTGGGGGGTAGGACTCTACTCAAAGGCACAAGGAACAGTGATGATGGATCACCTCACAGCATGTATCAGTAGCCAGTCCCCAGGGGAGCTCTCTGGGTAGAAGATCTGTGGCTGTCTCCTGAATTGCTTCAGTCAGCAGCATCAGGGACCGAGGTGATCATCAGCCTGCAGGGTAGGGCTCTATTCCAGAGGAAGTACCCCAGGTGGGTTTCAGTGGTGGAAGAGCCCAGCAGCACCTGCAGAGACAAGCTGCCCCAAGAGGACAAGAGCCCACTGGGACTGTCCACCACTCTGCCAGGGAAGCCAGGGGCCAGCACCCACTGGGTGGGTTTTGTGCATATTCCTGGGGACAGACACCCCAGTGCCAAGAGATGCTGGCCACCCCCAGCAGAGCGGAGAAAGACACCTGTGCCCCAGCTTGTGGGGAACAGCCTGCCCTCCCAGGCACCGCACAGAGCCCGCACGTCGATTACCCACCATTCCCAGGCTCCCTGCGAGGAAAGCAGCTGCAGGCTGCATTGCAAAATTATGCGTGGGCAGCTTCCTGGCTGTGATGGGATAAGTAGCTACTGCTTCAGCTCCACCAGGCTCTTACTGCAAACCCTGTGCCCAGGGAGCTCCAGTTGCTCTCCTCAACTCCTCAGCTTCACAGGCCATGCAGGGGAAGAATCAGCTGCTGGGAAGGCAGCTGTGTGGAGACTGCCCGTGGGTTTTCCCTTATCTTCTCTCCACATGGTGTTTCAACAACTGGCTCAGAGAACACTTGGCGCTTCTATATCCTGCTGTGGGGCATAGCTGCCCCGTCCCTGTTACACAGAGATCAGCGAGATCACATCCCCGTGCCCACTAAGCAAAAGCAGCTGTTGCAGGGCAAGCTCAGAGGTGCTTGAGATGCCACAGGAAAGGAGTTGTGCCCAGGAAGGCAGCGCAGATATAGACTGCCTCCTCCTTCCCCAGCCCATGAAGCAAGGTAAGCATTACACCCCATGTGCCGCATGATGCCCAGGCCAAGAGCTTGGCACAGCATTTGGCTTCAGTCGCCGTCCCATGACTGCTTCGCCCATGGAGGAACCAAAGCCATTAGCACAGTCCAGGCCCTTCCAATGGCCTCGCACAGCATCCTGGCCTCGTCTCCTGCCATTGCAGAGCTGCCCAGTCCTTCCCCAGGTGGTTTCTGTGGGACGCTGCATGAGCTGATTGGACATCCCCTTGGGCACAGAGCTCCTGTGCAAGATGGTCAGAGGGACTCCGTTGTATCAGTTCTCCCTGCAGGAGTCCACTACAAATGGCTGAGGGGAAGGAAGAGGCACCCTCCTCACAGGGGTGCCCGGGTGCTGCTGAGCTTTTGCCATTAAGAGTTGCGCCAAATCAAACATCAGCACCACTTGAAGAGCAGGGTGCTCCCTGGAACTCACGTTTTACCCACTTTGGCTCACAGTTCATCATAGGCAGCTTTTCATATCATCTACCACATCCTCACTGAGAATGCACACAACCCCATCCTCACACAGCATCATCTCGCATCTTCACACAGGAGCAAAGGCACTGTTCAGAAGGGTTATGTAAGGGACCTTCTGACAGCAGCCATCCTCCTCACCGACGTGGGGCCTCCCAGTGGATAGGTTCGCAGCTCCATCTGCTGGCAGTGGGAGGTTCAAACGCGCACCACCAGCACAGCAAGGGTCAAAGAGTCAAAGCCTGGACAACAAATGCATGACACAACCACGCAAGGAAAATGCTGTGCAAGCGTCTCCCAAGTCCATCAGTTTGGTCCTGACGTGACAGCCAAGGCAGAAGCTACCCACCTTTCCTGTCCCAGGAGCTCCAAGTTGAAGGCAGGCCTGCCCCATGGAGCAGGGGAGAAGCGACAGCCCCAGCCAGCAGCACCTGAGGACCGCGATGCGCCACTG
>NW_010432862.1:9531-15465 GCF_000710305.1 Buceros rhinoceros silvestris
CAGCCCCAGCCAGCAGCACCTGCGGCACGAGCTGAGCCACTGCTGCCGCTCAGCACTGCTCGCCCATGCGGGAAAGGCGATGTCAACGCCAGCAGCACCACGGGCTCACTGGCACGGAAGACAGGATGAAAGCATTATGCAAGCCCTCCGACAAGCTGTGTGGCTTCTCTTTTGGGTGCATGCCCCAACCTAGGGACATCCTGGCTGCGCCAGACCCCGCTCTGCAGACAGCGTTTGAGTTCGGCCGGCTGCAAACAGCTGCGTGGAACCTCTCAGGTCAGGGACACTGAGGCCACCACGGCTAGCCCATGCCATAGGGACAGAAACTCAGGCATAGGGAAGAGGCAGCTGGTGAAGCAGCTGCCACCACACGTGTACATGACCAAAGAGGCAGAGTGACATGACTATGGAACACATTGCTGGCCAACCTGCAGGAAACCCAAGCCCAGGCAGAAGAGAAATCCAGACAGATGCAAGCAATGGCCCACAGGGCCATCTGCATCCAGCAGCCCCTGAGACTCACCTCACTTTTCACAGGCTGGGGTCTCTTCCCAAGCTTTACCTCCAGGAAGTGGAGTGGTGAGATCACGGCCCCAATGTTGCGGATGTCGGCATACTTCAGCTCCTCAGCAGTCAGAGCTGTGCTAGGCAGTCCCGTCAAGGGGCCAAGCCCAGGCAGTGCACCGGCCGTCAGGGACGGGTCAGGGATCTGCCCTGGCATCATAGCAGGGGAAATAGCTTCGCAGGCTGGAAGGAAAGGGAGATACGGCCCGTTACAACCCAGCCACAAGGCCTCATGACATGGCACAAGCTACCTTTATTCTATAGTCCCAACACCTAATGAGATGTGAACTTGGGCAAGCAGCTGCTCTTCCCCAGCGATGGAACAGACACGGACTAAGTAGAACTTGTGTGATAGAAACCAAAACATACGAATCCTTCTAGGAAGCATACGCTACCTACATACACCTACATACACCTACATACACCTACATACACCTACATACCGGTGTGTAAATCAGGAAGGGAAGAGATTTGAGAGGCAAAGTACCAGAAGAACAGGAGCTGGCTGCAGCGACAATGATGTGATCCGACAGCCTACTGGTTTTGGCACATACTTCTCTGGAGTGCAGAAAATCAAGATTTGCTCTGAGTTTTGATTAATGTGTAGGATATTAGGAGAAAATGGCAGAAATAGGACCATAATAAGCCTTAGGCTGGATTTCTTCTGGACAGGCTCAGCCCACTAGTCAGAGCTGGGACATGGCACACAGGAAGAGCAGAGAGCAAAACCAGATACTGAGCAAACATCTCCCAGCACAGACATGAGGAATCAAAGGCTGGAGGGGAGGGGAAATGGATTAAGGTGCAAAAGGCTGCTTCTATCAGAAAAGAAAGGAAGTGCAGGACAAGTGAGAATAGGATCAGGACAAACTTTGGCAAGTCACTCCAGGTAGAAGAAAGGGAGTTACCAGCTAAGTGATGAAGAAATAAAATTATACCTAAAATGGGAAGCCCAGAGAGTTGGAGCTTTTGTATCAGCCAAAAAGCAAACAGAGCAGGTAGTTGTTGGCTACAGCACAAGTACGTCCTGCTTGTCTAACTGGCCTGGGACACTCAAGTGACACAGTTACAACGTGCAGAGTCATCTGTCCACACATCAACCACTTTTCTCTCCCTTCAACTCAACCACATGTCGTGGTCCTTATGCAATGCTCCCCTTGCTCTGCCCAGCAAGACTGGTCCCAGCACACTCCAGGAGCTTCCAGACATCCACCCTATACTGGCCCTGCACGAGGAGGCACCAACACAGCAGAGAGAGAGGGGCCAGCAATATCAGGAGAGAAAAAACAGGCAAATGGAGTGGGTCCAAAATCTCACTTCTCACAACTACGAGATCCAGTCACAAGGTAGGATTCAATGAGCAGTTAGGCAAAGTCATGGAAGAGGGGTCCACAAAGGATCATCAGTCACATCAGTCTGCACAAACTCTCGGCTGCTGAGACACCAGGTAACAGGTAACGCAGATTTTTTGGTCCAGGCTGTGCTAAGCAGAGGCAGACACATTGTCAAGCCAGCTGCCACAGTTGCTCAGAACTTGCTATCCTGGGGTGACAAATCTATGTCAGTACCAGGCTGAAACTGGAGTAAAGCTGCATGCGAGATAGGATTGTGTAAGAGTCACAGGATAGGTATTAGGGGGACGCGATATAGATATAGGGGAGGGACTTCTGGAGATCACCTGGTCCAACCGCCCTGCTCAAGCAGTGTCAGTGGGAGAAAGTTCAACAGGATTAATCAAGACAAGCAGAAAAGTTACAGATTTCTTGGTGCTGGTGCATTTCCTTACCCAGGAGATTATTTGATATATTTGTTAATGTGAAGGAACAGGAGATGAACGCAGAAACAAAGGAAAGCAAATCATACAGGGTTTGATTTGCCTACAGAGAGGCTAATGCAAGCTCCACAAATCCCAGCACAGGTGCTGCGCAAGACATACTGGTGTGCCAGACAAGGGGATTTGCATCAGAAAGTGTCTACAACCTGCAATATGCTGTGAGCTGTCATACGCTCTAATGTGCCACTGAAGACACCCAGGTGTCAGCACATGTCCCCTAGCAGAGTTTGCTCAGACAGCAGTGGTGGCCAACAAGACGTGAGAAAGAACAGCAAGACCGTGACCACAGAGGCAGCAAGCAGGATCAAGCCCTCTGCTCTGGTCATCATTCAGGTAGAGAGACCAGAAAGAGGAGAGCAGGCCAGGGCTCAGCAGCGCTGGTATGCAGAGGGAGGAAGCTGCGGCAGGTGATCTGCACGAAGACATCCAAGCCTGAAAAGGAGAAGATGGGAAAGATAGGAGAAAGGAGTAACTTCAGAAGAAAAGTGACACTACCTGAGGAAATGGACTCCTGCCACTTGGTAACAGAAGAGCTAGAGAAAGTACTTGGTAATGATCTTGACCTCAGACAAGACTACACATCAGATCAGTCCAGGTCCTGGTAATCTCAGCGAGCTGAAGTATTCATTCTTCCCCACCAAGGTCTAACGCAGACAGCTGTAACTGCCCAGCCGCAGTGGTTGCCTTGTACAGCCTCAAGAGATGCCCGCTCACAGCAGGGCTCTGAAGCTGCGCACTGCCGCCTTCCCCTTCCTTTCAGGCCCACACACGGCTAAGGCTTCAGTCCTCCAGAAACCCAGCACCACCATACCCCAGGCTGCACTCCAGACAAAAAAAATGCAAAAAGTTACTTGGCAACGGTGCCTAAATCGCTGCCATCTTCCTCAGAGACTGTCCCACTCAAGCGGGAAAGCGCCAGGTCAATGAGGCAAAGGGGAGGTTTCCCCAGAGGCTCTGCCGGGACATACTGCCACAGGATTCGGCTGCACGGAGTTAAATTCAGTCTGCTGGTTTGGGACAGCACTATGCACTGCAGACCTAGCCATCTCCCAGCGCTGCTAAGATGACATGCTGTGGTACTGGGGAGGAAGCCTGCCAACAGCAGTGCACCCCAGGCCAGCTGCTGCACACCCCCTCACCAGGAATCCCATCGATGGCCATCCCCAGCTTGAACAGTTTGGGCTTAAGAAAAAAAAAAAACAATAGCTGAAGTATATTAACACCATCTAAGTCTCCCTCCTGTAAATACATGTGAGCTGCTACAGCCCATGCTGATCTGGGGCCCTGACCAACCCTTTCATAGGTTTTAAGCTGGGAACTGACGTGAACCCAGCACTGGATGCCTAAATCCATTCTGAGGCTGGGGGCCCTTGTTTTAATTTGTTTTCTTCCATCACAACATGCAGCCGACAGCACCCAGGTGCTAGGCAGGACAACCCAGGTCCTCACCTAGACCAAATTCAGGGTCACTGCAATTTATGAAATAAAGACGGATAAATCTGCTCTCCAGACTGTGGGACCCCCTGGCCTCCACGCACTCCCTTTGCACTCCTGAGCTAGAGGCAGCTAGACTTGAAAAAAGCTGTGTTTTGTGTGGCTCACCTTTTCCCTCTACCTCTTTGATCCAGTAGCTTAACATGCCTTGAAATCGCCTCCATACTACTGCGACATCAGGCACAAGTCAGAGCGAAGGAGCTGGCCCAGTACCTGACATGCTCTAAAAACTTACCCTGGATCCAGGAACTGCACTGCCAAGGGCCACATCACACCTGCATCAGCGGAAACTAAATCTAAAGCTGTTCAAACCAAAGGACCAGGAGCCACCCGAAAGAACATGAACTTGCACATTAAGGTGGGAAGGGGGAAAGCGACTTCTACAAACGCGATCTTGCTCAGGACTCAGGAAGCTCAGAAGCACATTAAGAAGTGCCAAGAGTCAAGCCGAGTTAGACCTTGGAGAGGAACATCAAACCATTCCCAGCAGGGCTATAACCACGGAAATAAGGGAGTACGGAGAGATGCTGTTCCCCTCTGCAGAGCAGGGGTTCAGGGACAGACCACCCCACCTAGCCTCTGAAGGGCCTCAGCCCCAGGCACTGTCACTCCCAGCTGATCACGGGGACTTTCACGGTCCACTCCTTTTGCCTCTTCCTCCTGCAAGAGAGGCCTTCCTTTCATCCCAAGTCCCAGAAACTTTCAACTTCTTTTCTTACCTTCTTTACAGGTAAGAAGTTGTACTTTGATCATGTCAAAAACACCAAGGCATGTAGTTCTATTTAATACTCGGTCATAATTTCATACTTAATATTCAGTCTTCTTCCTGAGGCTGTTACCCGGGAGACACTGACATGCTAGCCTATCCTTCAGCAGATTTCTAACACATTTGCATGGTAGAGCAGAAATTACTAAGTTCAAGACCCGAGTTTGACCTTTAAGTTGCAGTTTTTCAACAGCCACATCTTGCTGCAAGAGGTGAACAGGGCTGGTGTTTGGCCAATTCCCAATTTCTTTCTGGATATTCCATTGCAATATTTGTCATTTCTAAAGCGCATGCACCAACTCATCTCTGTATTCCTTCACTCTCTAATACAAGTGCTTTAGCTGCGATTCTTACTAGATCTTTTCTTTTCATTTTATTATTAACACAGTCTATTTACCTCAATGCCAGGCAGTCTTTCAACGTGTCCTTACACAAGCTGAGAAACGTTCTGTCCTCACTAAAGCCTAGTTTTCTGGTGTCCTACGGCTGAACCACACAATCCTTGCATTGTACCCGCTATGCTTATGCATATAACAAAGCAAAGCACTGAGGGGAAGCGAATAGGCAGTGCTACATGTGACAGTGGGATCTGCATGACACCATCTGCTCACGTTTATACTCGCCATGGCTGTGCCTTCTGCACTGATGCTATTCATCATTTCATGCCACAACATCAAGATTCTCCAGACTGAATTAGAAGACAGAGGAGACTTTCTTAAAACCAGTTCAGTAGTGAGCAGCTTGTGTCATTCAATGCTCTCTTCAGCAACTATCCTTGCAGCAAAAATCCGGTCAACACGTGATTTCATGGGTCAAAATTCAGTTTGTATTTTCTTAGCTTTGCCTCTACACTCCCCTTGTTCTGGTTAAAGTGCTGTAAAACACGACTTGACCTCTTGCCAAAGTGTCTGTAAATCTTCCTAATTATTGCAGTCACTTTTTCACCCTTGCTTTGGCACTGTTCTTATTGTGGTCTCAATCAACCTCAGGTCAACCTCAGTTATTTTATCAGCAGTCTCATCCCCCAAGAGACAACAACAGTACGGCTTCCTTCGCTCACCTTGGTTTTGCTGCACCTTTTCCATCAGTGACAAGTGTTTCTGTGCTTTGTCCCCCAATTACATCTTTATGGTCAGTCTGTGGCACTGTTGATTTAACATTTCTTAAAGGCAGCAACCCTTACTCAGTTTTTCTCCTGCTGCTGGAGTCTGTTATATTCTGAAGCCTGCACCCCAGTGGGAAGAGTGCTCTCTTGGTATTTCCCCCGTTTCCCCAA
>NW_010432863.1:0-290 GCF_000710305.1 Buceros rhinoceros silvestris
TCTCTAGGAGCACCCAGGGGTGCCTGTCATCTTCCCAGGGGCACCCGGGGGTGCCAGTCTTGTCCCTAGGGAGCACCCAGGGGTGCTTGGGGGGCACCCAGGGGTGCCCGTATGATCTCTAGGAGCACCCAGGGGTGCTGCTTCTTTTCCACAAGGGCACCCAGGGGTGCCCGTCCCCTCCCCGGGAGCACCCAGGGGTGCTGGTCCCAGCTCTAGGAGCACCCAGGGGTGCTGGCCTCAGCTCTAGGAGCACCCAGGGGTGCCCATTCCCTCGCCCGGAGCACCCCGGG
>NW_010432863.1:541-2039 GCF_000710305.1 Buceros rhinoceros silvestris
GGGTGCCTGTCTGGTCTTTAGGGGCACCCAGGGGTGCTGGTCCTAGCTCTAGGAGCACCCAGGGGTGCTGGTCCCTTCCCCAGGAGCACCCAGGGGTGCTGGTCCTATTTCTCGGGGGCACCCAGGGGTGCCCATTCCCTCCCCAGGAGCACCCAGGGGTGCCGGCCTCAGCTCTAGGGGCACCCAGGGGTGCTGATCCTGTTTCTCGGGGGCACCCAGGGGTGCCCATCTCCTTCCCAGGAGCACCCAGGGGTGCTGCACTGTACCCAGGGGCACCCAGGGGTGCCAGACCCACATCAGGCAGCACCCAGGGGTGCCCATCCCCTCCCCAGGAGCACCCAGGGGTGCTGTTCCCCCACCTCAGGGGCACCCAGGGGTGCCGGTCCCTTCCCCAGGAGCACCCAGGGGTGCTGCTCCCATCCGTAGGAGCACCCAGGGGTGCCTGTCTTTTGCCCAGGAGGCACCCAGGGGTGCCAGACTCACCTCAGACAGCACCCAGGGGTGCTCTCCCCATCTCCAGGAGCACCCAGGGGTGCTGTCATCTCCCTGCGGGGGTGCCCGTGCCCTAACGCAGGGGTCCCAGAGGCACCTATAGGAGCTCAGGGGCTTCCGGAGGGGTGCCAGGAGCACCCAGGGGTGCTAATTGCCAACCCAGGTGATTCCAGGGGTGCCCACAGTTGACCTAGGAATGTCTCAGGAGCACCCATGGGTGCCTATCTGCACCTCAGAATGTCCCAGGAGCACCCACGGGTGCTTTTTCCCAGCCCAAGAAGTCTCAAGAGCACCTGTGGGTGCTCATAACCAACCCAGGGCAGTGCCCGGAGCACCCATGGGTGCTTATCTCCACCCCAAAAGGTCCCAGGAGCACCCACGGGTGCTCATGCCTAACCCAGGGCAGTGCTAGGAGCACCCATGTGTACCTTGTGCCCTGCCCAGGGATCCCAGGAGCACCCATGGGTGCTTGTTCCAAGCCCAAGAGGTCCCTAAAGTGTCGCAGGAGCACCCATGGGTGCTCGTTCCGAGCCCAAGAAGTCCCCAAAGCATCCCAGGAGCACCCATGGGTGTCTCTGCCCGACACAGGAAACTCTCAGGGTGCTCCTACGTAGCCCAAAGCGGAACCAGGAGCACCCAAGGGTGCCCATCCCAGACCCAGGAGGACCCATGGGTGCCCATCCCCACCCCAAGGGTTCCCAGGAGCACCCAAGGGTGCCCATCCCAGACCCAGGAGCACCCATGGGTGCCTATCCCACGCCCAGGCATCCCGTGGGTGCTTGTCCCCATCCCAGGGGGTCCCAGGGGTGCCCGTCCCCTCGTCAGAAGGTCCTGAGGGGCTTTCAGGAGCACCCATGGGTGCCTGCACCCAACCCAAGGGGTCTTGGGAGCACCCATGGGTCCTCCCCCCCACCCCAAGGTGCCCCAGGGTGGTCTCAGAAGCACCCGCGGCTGATCGTACCCCGCCCCGGGACTCCCAAGGGGCCACCCAGAGCCTGGCAAAGGG
>NW_010432864.1:0-247 GCF_000710305.1 Buceros rhinoceros silvestris
CTCGATAGATGGAGAAACCGGGAACACGAAGAAACAAGGTGGCTGGGGTCAAGGCTGCCAGGGGACTCCAAGCTGGGACCTGAATTCCAATACCCTGCCCAGCTCACCAGGCTGAGCTTCTCGCCTCCCTCACCGCCCCAGGCCGCTGACTTGACCCCGAATAGCTTTGCTGGGGCTTTGCTCCTTGGGAACGACCGTAGGAGATGCGACCAGTCCTGTCTCCAGCCGTGTCCTTATCGCCGGGCTG
>NW_010432864.1:681-1507 GCF_000710305.1 Buceros rhinoceros silvestris
GCACGGCGGCAGGTGGCAGCGCCGGGCTGGGGCCGCTGGTGGGTCAATCCCTAAATGGGCTCAAGGTTCCCCCGGAGCGTTGTCCCCGGCAGGTGCGGTGAGCAGCGACACACGGCTGCCTCGCCTTCCTTTTATTAACGTCGGTGTTTGTTTTTCAGAGGGTCAGGTTCCCTTTCCCGTCAGGTGAGAACCTTCTACTGGGCTGCAGATGTAATCGCTCCTCAGCCCGCTCTGCCCGACGCGCTGTCGCTCGTGGCAAGGGCTCCTGCTAGACCCCACTCCCCGCCAGCATCCCGTCCTGCTTCGTCACTGGTCATAAGGGGGGACCGGGGAGCTTTGCTAACTGGGAAGCTGCGAATTTCTGCCCAGTGGGAGGGACTGGTGAGCACTGGGCTGCCCCGCTGGCTCTGTGCCCTTCTCCGTGGAGAAGAAAGGGCTGCAGGGCTGCCCTGCCCCTCGGTCGACTTCTTTCCTACGGGCACTGCCTTGCCCCTTCCCAACTTGGGTGAGGAATTTTGCACCCAGGCTGAGCAGGGCTGGGTGACGCCTCCTGCCCTGTCTCTGCAGGGGCTGGGGACACATCACGGAGCGTGCGCCTTAAACAGTCCTGACAGCATCTCTGAAATCCCGTCCCCTGGTTGTACGTGCACGCTGAACCTTTCAGACTCGCGCGGCCCTGCCAAGTCTGCATCGATCCGGACAGACGTCCCTGTCACTCCCACCCAACCGGGCAGAGGTGGCAGAGTCCCTCCTGCCAGTTGGAGGGACACGTCTTTGGAAACGGCTCAGGGCTCAAGGCCAGCAGAGGCTGCTTCGGGCGAGGGAG
>NW_010432865.1:0-247 GCF_000710305.1 Buceros rhinoceros silvestris
CGCAGCTGGCCAGAGGCAGAGGGCGAGCAGCTCGCCACGCACACCGCGGCACAAGCCGAGCTCGGCACAAGGGCTGAGGCCACGCAGCCAGGTTCCCCACCTGACCTCTCCCCGTCAGACTGCTCTAGAACGCAGTCTGGAACCTCTGCTCTCGAGGGAGGACTGAAGCAAGTTTTCTCGGAGGTGCACACCCACTGAGAGCGCGGGCGGCTGGGCTGACCCAAAGCCACACCGCACTCAGAGAAGC
>NW_010432865.1:473-1317 GCF_000710305.1 Buceros rhinoceros silvestris
CAAGCTGCCACAAAACCCGGCTGAGCACAGCCAGCCCCACAGACAACGTTCACAGACCTTCAGAGGGAGGCTCTGCTCCGGCCACACGGGAGACCGCACACCACCAGGACCTTTCTGTTCGGACAAACTCATGCCTGAAAGCATCACCCTCAAAACCAGACGGGAAGCCTTCCCAAGCTAGCTCCTCTCTCTGCCACCCTCCGCATTCCCCAGCTGGAGGGCAGGCCAGCGCTCTGCTCTCTCTGGTGTTTCCAGCATCAGCAGGCACAACGCTGAACAGGCTCCCTCCGAAAGCGCAAGCGTGCTGCGCCACGGCCTCGCCACACATCCCTCCAGCAGCTCTGGCGTCCTGCCTCTTGCCCCATGTAAAGCACAGTAAGATGGTTCCGCTGCTGGAAGACTCGATCCTGCTGCTTCTCCCCTGCTCGCCCCAGGCACTGCTGGGGCTGTCCCGGGGCTGGTTTCAGCCCGCGTCAGTCTCCGGGCTCGCTCACCACACAGACAGAAGCTCTCTTCCCCCAGAGTCCCTTCGGTTAAGGCAACCTACCGCTCCACCTTGCCTCACCTCAGACTGCTTCACCACTCTGAAGTGTGGTCCTGAGTCCTCTGTCCTCAAGCCACCACCTCCTGCCCACAGCCCCGGGACAGCCCCTGCAGCCCCACAGCTACGCCGAGGGTCAGGGCTAAGCGCAGCCACCCCTGGAGCCAAAGCCAACACTAAATGGTTAATACTACAGTTAGACCAGCACAAGCCAGCCCTGAAACCTCAGGAGCTGCCTTCTGTCACCGCGTGCCACAGCGCCAAAAGACTGCCACCTGTTCCAGCTGCAGTCCCCAGGGAAAG
>NW_010432865.1:1461-1752 GCF_000710305.1 Buceros rhinoceros silvestris
TGCCCCGTGCCGCGTGCCTGTTTTCCCCTCTGCACCAGCCACTGCGGTTGGTTACCAAAGGCCACAGCTCTAACGGAAGCAAGTAACAGCAAGCTGCTGCAAGCAGGACGTGAAGGACGGTACCGCTGGGACAGATGCGGCGTGTAACGCCTCCTGCAGAGCCCCACGTTAACGGGGAGGAGGTAAAAACCAGACCGAGTAGCCAGCAGGGAGAGGGGCAGCTCGGCTGGTGCCGCAGGCGCGCGCTCCCGAGAGCACGTGCACGCTGCAGGGGAGCCCACGCCAGGGCAG
>NW_010432866.1:0-13990 GCF_000710305.1 Buceros rhinoceros silvestris
GGTCTTTGAGGGAGACCGCGGGGTTTCTAGCCCGGCCCTTTGGGGATATCCAGGGCTGGGTCGGACCGTGCCGTCTGGGCTACCGCAACGCTCTTGTGCGGCTCACCTCCTCAACGGCCCCACCTCCGACCACCTGAGAAAATAGTGGCTTTTTTTTCTCTCACTCTCCCTTCCTCTCTCTCTTTTTTCTTTCTTTTCTTTCTTTTTTTTTTTTTTGAATGGGTTCATTTGTTTTGCTCAGTGGAGGATTGCAAAGCAGATTGACCAAATCGATGCATGTAGCATGCAGAAATAGAGCATTTCCCTGAAACAGTTGATTGTGCTTACACCTCGAGAGAGGAAGAGAGTTTAAAAAATAAAAAAGATTTACTTCGGTAGAAGTGGCCGTCTGCCTCTGGTTGCTGTAGTCCCAGCTTTCAGGGGGAACTTTCCACAGCTCTGAGCCAGACGAGTGTGGGGCACCGGTGCCAGCCCTCTTGCTGGGAGGCTTCCAGGCTGTGCTGTGGGGTGGTTACCGTTGCGGTGTTAGTTAAATTCCTGGGGTAAAAGCTACCGAGACAACACACCTCACCAGGCTGCCACCCACGAGTCTGTTGAGGACTGGGAACTGGGGAACGGAAAGTGAGTGGCTTGGCACACGCTAGAGAAAAGTTTGTACCCGAGCCGGCAAATGAACCCCTGACTGAGAGCTCCCTTTCTCTAGAATACCGGACTTTAATAATTTAATCTGTATACAACCTATCTGCGAGGGAGTTAGACTCAGTACTTTGACTTTCCTGAAAAGAAAACCTGACCTCACATAGTTCAACGTGAGTTTTAGAATTTATTTTTAAAAAGGAAGATTCCACCTTTCTATAAA
Organism: Buceros rhinoceros silvestris; assembly: GCF_000710305.1. NCBI lineage: Eukaryota > Metazoa > Chordata > Aves > Bucerotiformes > Bucerotidae > Buceros > Buceros rhinoceros. The sequence goes on from NW_010432866.1 coordinate 860, forward strand.
AACAACTAATCCTCTACTTTATTTTCCCAATAATGAACATTTCCATAACTTTTCCTCTATTTTCCTCTGTCATCTCCTGAAATTCACATCCTTCCCTCTCAACAACTAAGCAGCTTTGGACTTTGAATTTTACGATAAGCTCTTTTTTGCCTTTTTGTTTTGCGACTGATGTTCATTATGGTACATTTTCTAACTAGGGAATTGTAATTCTCCCTATAGGAATGATTGGTTTCTATATATTTCTGTATGTGGTACTTGTTTCTCTTTCCCAGTAGAATAATGTAATTTGCTTTTGGCTGTAGCTTTTTCCACTTTCTAACACTTTCTAATAATCTATATCTTTTTCTGCAGCTCCTTTACCTTCTCTTTTCAAGATTGTTCCCCAATCTAAGTACATGCATACATCGACTTCAACCTATTAAAAACATCAACAAAATTAAACTAAACTTCTTTCTTTCATGGTTAATTTTGAAGCTTCTTATTCTCCGGTGTGCTAACTTCCACCCCACATGGATTGGGACTCCCTCTGCTATCAGTCTTCGTTTGGTTTTACAGAGCTCATTAATTAAATCATAATTATTAGAACTGATACGTGAAGAGCATGCTATCCAAGGCTTACACTTTCTCTGAAAACCTCAATTTTCTATTCTGCATTTAAACAAGAGACTTTACTCCTTGGAACAGGGATTACCCACAGCAGTGGAGGATTCAGGATTGAGCTTTTCATTTGCTCTGTGTGATCATCCCAGAGGAATTATTTTGCAAATTGACTGCAAGCAAAGCAGCAAGGGACAAGCCCTCCCTGCTCTCTAAGTTGGTTTGGGACGAGCTTGTGCAGAGCTGGACTGGTGTGGACATGTGCGGGGCTGCCCAGCTGCCTGGGCTTTGCTTCCCTTGGGCTCCTTGGAGCTCATCTTGCAAGAAAGGCTGAGGGGAAGGGGCTTTGTCTTCCCTCTCAGCGCACTCGCCTTGGGTGATTGGGGAACGGCCACTGGGCTTACCTGGGTCATCAAACTGCAGCAGTCAATCTGCTACCAGGTGGCTGGAGTACCAGCTCTGTACCTACCACCGCAGTGGGGGCAGGTTCCAGCCAAAGGGACAAGAAAGGATGTGCTTTCGGGCCTGGATTCACCCCCCTGTAGCTAGAGCATGGGTTCCCTGTTATAGCACATCCGGACACGACACGCAGGCTCCAGGGTGTGGGTGGTGTGACTGGAGCCCAGAGGGCAGCCAGTAGCACCAATGATCATAGCAGGGGCTGCTCTAGAGTACAGGCAGCAATCTTGGCCCAGATACCCTGAGTGTTCAGGCACCTAACACCCCTTTATTTCAGGGGCAATTAAGTGCCGAAAGCCTGTTGAGAGTTTGCCCCCCAAACTAAAGTAGGTGGTGCTAGGAAAACAAGATGAAGGGTAAGACAAGAAGTAAAGTCTTTCAGCAGTTGTTGAGAAACTGCAATAGAGGACAGGAATGTCCCTGAGGGAAGCTATCCTGTCACCCACACGAGCACCTTCCACAGACAGAATCACAGATTGGTGAGAGTTGGAAGAGACCTCTGGAGGCCATCTAGTCCAACGCCCCTGCTACAGCAGGTGCATCCAGAACAAGTTGCACAGGCAGGTTTTCAACACCTCCAAAGAAGGAGATTCCACAACCTCTCTGGGCAGCCTGTGCCAGGGCTGTGTCACCCTCAAAGTAAATAAGTTTTCCCTTCACAAAGAGAAGAGGTATTTTGTGCTTTGGACAGCTTACAAGGGTGTACATTGAATTTCAGTGTGTATTTCTTTGTTCTACACTGTAAGATACCAGCCTGTGCCAGGGCTGTGACACCCTCAAAGTAAATAAGTTTTCCCTTCACAAAGAGAAGAGGTATTTTGTGCTTTGGACAGCTTACAAGGGTGTACATTGAATTTCAGTGTGTATTTCTTTGTTCTACACTGTAAGATACCAATTGCATTTTTAAGTAGTCATTGAATTCTGATAAATAACGTTGTTGGGTAGTTCTATTAACTCTATTGAATTCTGATGCATAACCTCTACTAGAATAAAATTGGCAGCCAAAATTATTAACTTAAAAGAAGATCCTTATATTATTTTCATAAGGCATTATTTTCTTCCTTGGTGACAGGCCCGGTCACCAAGAGGTAGCAGTGCTTTGGCTAGGTACATGCCAGCCGACTGGCTGCCACCTGCATTGACTGGTGAGCAGGCTGGTCCAGGTTGGTGAGCCAGTAAACTGGGCTTTTTCTCAAGCCATTAGATTTCACAAATCTCCTGTGAACATGATTGGTTTTGAGACTTCTGATCATCTATCAAATTTGGTTAAGGCATTTTTTTTTTTTTTTGCAGATGGTGGGCAGAAGGTGAGATGGTGTGAGCCTTGCGCTCCGAGAAATCAGGCTAAAAAGACACTTATAGTTTCCAGCTGAAAATGTTAAGGAAAACACATCTCATGGCTGTTTCCAGAACTGAAAGATTCATCCTTGCTACTTCAGGTAAAAAGATCTGAGCACAGAGAGTCATTTTTACAATTGCACTCCACAGTTTCTTGCCATTTGGGGTTGAATTCTTCTTTCATTTACACGCTGTTGACTACAGCTGCTTTTAAAATGTTGAGTAAAGTAACTCTCAAGAGAATTCAGCTGGGTGAAGCAGTGCTGGCTCAGGCATGCCACAAAACAAATGACTGAGAGGGTCTGACTGCACAAGAAGTTACCACGAGGGAGTTTGCAGGGAGAAGAGTCATTTCCAGTCTCTAGCAATAAAACTGGTTTTGATGTATGGCTATACAAGGGCCAAACCCCAGATGCAAATGTCCCCACCGCCAAATGTGATCCAAAATCTGCATCTGAATTTTTCAGCTTTACCCTTACTTGATAATGAGCTGCTTTTCTGCCCCTACAAATAAATGTTGTAAAGTAGGCTGTTCAGGTTTGTACAGCAAGAAACTATAGTTTATTTGCACAAATAGCAAGTGACACACATCCAGCTTTATGTATTTTAGACCTGAAAGTGAATACACACAGTTCTGACACTCATTATTTAACGTCTTTAAATCTCGCAGGAGATGACTCATGTTCTTTTCTTCTTCAGTGTCTGCCTGCATGGCTCTTTTGGTTTTCTTCCCCTCTTTCAACTCAGGTTTTAGCTCTTTTTGCTCATTTTTCTCTATCCACCATTCCATTTAAAAATTTGTTTGCAGTCATTTCCTGTGCCAAGTATACTCCACTATCAGAGGTTGCATTAGGAAGCCGTGAGAATATGTCGTAATTTTTCAATCCTCCTGCAGTTTCTTAAATGCCATTAATAGCATAAACTGAACAGCAAAGCTTCAAAAGATCCCCAACAATCCCAGACTGGAATATGTGATTATGGGGCAATAGCTGAAACAAGTTTTTGGATACAACTTATTTTAAAGCTCGTGATCAGAGTAAAGTCACTGTCTCTGATTCTGCTGTTACCATTCATTCTTAGCCCTGAAGGACAACGAGGATTCCAATTAGGCAGATATAGTTTGGGTCAAGTATAGATATTTAGTAATTTATTTGAATTACATGAAAACCAGTTTATGTGGCTACTTTCACACATAGAGAGAATATAAATGTATCCCCAAGTTATTTTCTCAAAGGTTCTTTTGCACAGTAATTATCACAGTCCAACTTTAGCAAGATGGTGACATGGTTTGAAGGAGCGTGTGTTAAATGAGAAGAGAGGAAGAGCTGAAACCAGCTTTGGTTTTGCAACTCTCATCCCACATGGCTTTGCTTCCTTGATCTATTTCCTTGCCTATAAAATGGGGTTAGATTCTATTAAACCAGCTATCTCATACCACTGCTGTGGCTGTACGTGGTGTCACTAGTGAGTATCCATATAGTGAATTAATCCTATAAAATGCTGTTGAAAATTCCAGCTAAGCACAGGCACAAGATGGTGGGGACAGGTATTTCGTGATGGACATGCTGCCCAGTGCACACTATGGAAAGCATCTGTGCTTGCTTCTGGACTGGAGCGTGTGCTGTGCTTTTGTTCGCTGAAGCTGTTTAAACGGCCGTGGTTCTTCAGGTTCTTAAGAGAAGTGATGAATCACGTGTGAAAACAGCTGTCATGAGAACGTTTCAAAAGAGAAGTTATTTGGGATTCTTACTCACCTGCAGACCCAGTGACATCACATTAAGTAACAGCTTCCAAAACGTGATTGCTGAAGCTCCAGTAAAAGATTCGGCAATGATTTCTCATAAAGTTTCATCCAGGCAGGAACACTATTGAAAAAGGAAAGAGGAATTTTTACTGACGGGCAGGTATTAACACCGCAGGAAAATGCAGTTTGCTTTCACACCGCTTCAGTCCCGCTTGTCAGTGTGCTCCTCTCCAGCACAGCTCCACGCTGACGCTCTGCTGCTGAGCACGCGACCGCTGCCTTGTGGGAAGTTAATGTTTATGAATACTCACAGACATACTTTGGGGTGTATTTTTTTTTTACTTTGAGTGGACTTGTGTGATGATTTAGAGCCCTGTACTCTCTTTGAGGTACTGTGGGTGGGGGCAACGTGCGCTGGAGAGCGGTTTGAACCCCTGCGGAAACAGAGGCAGGGCAGAGTCTGTACCTGCGTCTTGTCCTACAAAAAGCACCAGCAAATCCCCTGGCAGGCTTGTCAGAGAAGGAGCTGACTCCGGCATCAGACAATCCTGAACACACGGGCTATGTGAAAAAGGGAGGGCAGAAAGCCCAGGGGCTGGAAGAACGCACAATAACTAATCGTGAGTAAACAACTGCTGACCCTCCCCGTCTCTGCCCTCTCTTCAAGCTGATCTCAGACTAAGGTTGTACATCAGCTGTTTCCTTTAGGAGTCTTTAGTCAGCTCCACACATACAATTTTTAACTCAGCTGAATCATAACTTCTTTGCTGACTGGTTGCGTGCTGACACCCTCCATAAATTAAAATACTTGGACTTAATATCTCTCACCACCTTGTCTGTGATAATCTCTCAGCTTTTCGCAGGACAAATACTAACCATTTGAAACACCTAACGGTCAGTTCGGTTAGAGCAGTTTACTTTTTGGGGACTGCAGCTAAGTGAGACCTCTCGCTGGAATTACTAAGGTCATGTGATTCCCAAAATCAGGTTTGGGAATGCCCCTCCCTACCTCCAGTCTTGGGCTTTGGGTGAATATAAAACCAGTTCCAAGATTTTTTCCCTCATATTGCAGTGCTTAAGCCTACTAACAGGAAGGAAGGACAGAGGATGATTAATTTTAAAGCGAAACATTCCTGCCAGCCCTCTGCAGCTAAGTGGAAGTTGTGGTGACTGAGGCATTTATGGAGAATATTTCAAAGTGAGATATATTTATCCCATGACAACATTCTATTACCATGACATTTTGTGGTATACCTTTAATAATGAGTAACCTTTGTATAATAGTTTGCATATGATGGAATTTGTTACATCAGTGAAACTGATGCTGGAACAGACACATTCCAGTCTTGTTTCGTTTGGTTTTTTTTTTAATTATATAAGTTTTCTTTCCCTGTTCTTCATTCAGTCAACAAAAATATCCATTGATGAACAATAGTTAAAATTCCAGCTCATGTGATTATCTGTATTACGCCTGACATAAAACAGATTCACAGAACTTAAAGTAGTGATTAATAGTGCTGGATTTAGAAGGCTGACTTCTGTGAATTCTGACCTCTTGCATTGATTTAGCAGGTATTTAAGGTAAAAAGAGTCACCAAAAGTTTGTGTGATCCACATTTAAACTTGATAAATATTTCAAGTTTCTTCACAGCAGCAGCTGGGTTTATTCTTCTAATCAAAGAAGTTTTGTAAAGCTGCACTTTTTTTTTTTGTCTGTAAATGTTTACTTAAGAGTAGGAAAAATTTTGTCTGTGCTCATTTTATGTACCCTATCCTGCTGTACTGTGGAGGAATTACATTTGCAAATGGAAAAGAAAAATTGAATGACAGAGTGGAAAAAGCAAATGCTACTGGTAGTGCTTTATCTTGTTGCACGTCTCAAAATACTAAAGAGAAGCAATTGAAAAAGGGACATTAGGAATGATTCTTCAGAAATCCCGACAGTTTGCATCCAGCTAACGACCAACGAGCACAACCATGTCTCATGTTTGGACTTTAACCACAAGGAAGGTAGCAGTGACGGTGCTGTCAAGAGGCAGCGGGGCCACGTGCACAATGGCTGAAAGAGCGACCACCCAAAGTGATGCATTTCAGTATTGAAGATGCACAGAGACCTGTATCAGTTGACCTCGGCCTGTGACCAGCGGAGTAAAGAGTCACTAACTCAGAAAGGTAACTTGGGCCCTGCTTTTCAATGGCTTTGTAAATCAGCATAAGCACCTTATAACGAATGCAAAATTTTCTCGGTAACCAAGTGCAACTGAGATGGGCTTGGGAGGCTGGGGGGTTCCTAGGAGCAAACCTCTAGCAGAAGGCAGAGTCCCAGCTGCTCTTTTTGTACAGTACAAACAGCCAGATAGCTAGAAAACATTGCAGTGCTCAGCTGAAAAGGGTGTATGTGCACCCTCTGATTGCTTGGACCACCAGCATCAGGAGTCTCAGAATCTACCATCAGGCGTCTTGAAACGGAGGTGGAAAAACAGGGCAGTAGTCTCATTCGTACAGGGGCAGTAAGTCAGTAAGAACATGCCTTTTAACATCCACAAAAGCAGATCTTAAACTTCCCTGGACCTAGAAAGGTATTTTGTGCCGCTGGGTGATCCCAGGCTGCATTTCCACACTCTAAATAAGCATTCAGCTTGGGATGCAGAGAAAAAACACTGCTTCACTTAAATAATGTTGCTGTTTATTATGTTTTTTCATCCTCAGAGGGTTTTAATTTGTTTGGATGTGACAGCTGTATTGCAGCTGCAGGCAGAATATTCTCTCTCTTTAGTGTCAACAGCAACATTTTTAGAAATTTCCTGTAGTGCCTTGTTTGGCTCTTTTATTTCTTCCAGCTTTTATTGTATGTAATTAATCTTTGTATGCAGTGTTTAAGTTTGTGTTCTTCCTGCCTCATTTTTGATCCTTATATGATCTTTTGGTGTTTCACTTGTGCAGTAACTGCTACAGCAATATTTTCCCTTTTCCTCTTCCAGAATTCAGATCCAGAAACTCAGGGTCCAGAATCGGCATTTGAATTGCCTGTTACATTTTGGGTACCACGCTGAGAGAAGCAGGGCCTGGCTCACTGGATCTTCAGGTTATTCTTCTGCATCTCCGATCCAACCACCTGAGCTACACTAGCTATAAACCGCAGCAGTGTGATATAGAATCAGAGCCTGGATTTTTAATCCACTGTGAAGGTGTAACACTCACTGGCCAGCGTGACCTCTAGTAGATTTTATTAGCATAAGATGATTGCATTCATGGAAGGTGTGTCTGCCAACTCAATTACACCAAAATTAATATTGACTAATAAGCTCTGGATACTCTTTTTAATAAAGTTAGTGTCTTCTCTTCAAAACAAAACAATGCCCCCGGCAGAAACAATAAAAAAGAAATAAAATACGGGCAGACATCAAAAAGCAGGTGAGTATTGAGATTTTTTTTTACATCAAGCCAGTTTCAGAGGGTGTCTTATCTCTACAGCCCCGCTGACTCTGTGGAGCTGCACTGATTTAAACCGGTTGAGTTGCTGGCTCTGTGTTTTATTCCTTCCTTTATTGCCTTACCCTGCCAGGCCTGCAGAACAGACAGGAGAAATGAAGGCTTACAACACTTGAAAATGAGCTGAAATTTTGCAGTGCTGGTTAAGTGTTTAACTGCTCGTCAAGGTTAACAATGTGTTTAGTGTGCGCACATGAGGGAAATCTTAAACAAGTGGATTTACAGAAACAAGCCCTTGCTAGATTGAGAGTATAAAGGTCTATAGCTACAAGTTGGAAGATAATTGCTTGAAAATATTGCTATAAAAATAAACCATAAACCTCCACGACCAGCTTCAGCTAATGTCATGGGAACAGGCTGCATGCCAAGAAACAGCAGGGAAGGTAGGAGCTAACGCTCGCTCTTCTGCGTCCAGCAGCCCTCCAGCACGGACCGTCCGCTCCCAACCCGGCTGGGTGCCCAAGTCGGGCTTGTCTGGCCAGAAAATTGTGTCATACAAATGGGAATAACAGAGAAGAGAATCAGGCACCACAGCATCTAGACTCCACAGCATCTTAGAGGAAGGATCGCGCTGGAGTTTTTGTCCTCGGTTCAGAAAACGCCCTTGCTCCCTTTTAAAATTTTTTCCTTTTTTAATTCTTCTTCCCTTCAGTGTCATATATAACTATGCCATGGCAGCTGGCTCGCAGGTTACCGCTTCTGTAGTCTGCAATAATACAGGCCCATAAACTTTTATTGAAAAATCTGCCTCTTTTGGCCATTCCTACAGAGCTGTTTAAAGAGACACTTGTCAGGGTCTGAGATACACTCCAGCTTTTCGCCTGGGCCATAATCTGAGACATATTTTAGCCCTATTCAAAAAGAATCACTGTAATTAGCATTCAGCATCCATATTTTAGAGGAGTTATCAGTTCAGTTATTTGCATCAGAAGAAAATTATTGCCCTCACTGTAATCTTTATTTAAGGTCACTACAAACATTTTTGTTTTCAACACGGTGGGTTTATTTTTTCCCCAGATAGAATACAAAAACCACACTATAATGTTGCTCCTAATCATGAGCTAATTATAATAATATTTTAATAGTGAGTTTAGCTTCTAAGCTCGTTTTGGGAAATGGTATTCTGCAAACACACAAACTAGAAATTAACATTTTTTGAAAGCTGAGTTTCTTTAATGTTTGTATGATGTCAGGACTTGGGGTTTTAAAGGAAAAAATTCAAATTGCTACAAATCTGGGAGGCTCACCCACCCTCCAAAGGCCTCACCCCTTTGCTCTGATGATATAAAATGACTTTCTAAGGCATCTGCATTGTGTTTGTATCCACTTTAACTTACTTTGATGTTTATTGTCCAAGTGAGGCCCTTAGTTTAAATAACAATCTGCACTTCTATCTTTTACAGTAATACCCCATCACATTCCAGCCTTGAGGAATAAACATTGTTCAGGGGGCTCAAATTAAAAGGTAGCAGAGAATCAGAAATATTGACTGAGCCCTAAATGCCTTGAGAGACAGTGATTTTTAATGAGAATCTATGGTTTGAGGAGGAAAAATGTTGGCTGAGGTTTTCCTGCAATTTGGCCATTTGATCCTGTTCAGAAAGATACACAGACTAAGCTGACAGGTGATTTTAAGGCCTCTAAAGCTGTATGTTGAGAAATATCAACTCTTGCTGAGTCTGCTGGCTTGAACATACAGCAGCAACGTTAAATCCCCTGGGGAATGAAGCTCGCTGGCAATCCTCTGACGGTCAGTCCCATGGCAGGTGGGATGAAGGACATCGATCTATTCTGACAGCGATTCGAGACTAAACAGTACGTTTTGGAGATCCTCAGTCAAATGAGTTGATGGAAACAGTTCTTTTCCCACTGAGTGGAGGATTAATGGCTCGGGGAACTCTGGGCCATAGCATGTAAGTCACTGACTAATCCCCTTTCCCAGAACAGAGAATGAGGGCTTGAGGGAACGCATCTAGGTTTTTACTGTAGATGTTCTCTGCACAGGTGATAAGTTGCCTCCTGAAGGGTAGGTCAGCAAAACATCAGCTAGATGTTAGAGGCTCATAGATGGGGCAAGGAAGCTGATGGGAGCCAGACGTGCAAAGGGAATTCACCCTTCCTGCACTTCTTTCTTTGTAAGAACACAAAATATTTCATGGCAGCATAAAGACAACAGTGAAAGGGAATCTTAGCAATGCTTATTTTTAAAGTGTTTTTCCTTCCCACACAAGGTCGTTTAAGACCAGCAAGTAAAAAGCTCTTGTCAACCTTCCACTCCATTTATTTCTCTGGCCTCACAATGTACTCTCTCTCCTTGCATCCTTCTGCAGACTGCTGCTGGCTCTTTGCTGTCTGGAGACTCACTAGGATTCTAACATTTTACCTAATTTGCTCCATGGAAGAATATCAGGGTATTTCATTTCTTCAGCCGGAAGTCTCTCTATGGCTGAAGCACTTCAATTCAGCTGTAGCATTTTGACATTAGCAAAATAAGAAAATACCCTAAACTTGTAGCCCTGAAGCCAATGCAAAAAGATTGAAGCTTGCTGTAGGTGTCTTTTTGAGGTAGTTCATGTAATGAACAATTTTGGCTTTTTGTTCCGACTCTAAGCAAGGGGAAACTTCTTAAGGAAAAGAAGTTTCCCAAAAGTTTGAAACAGAAATTTCAAATTTTGGCCTGTTGTAATAAAATTAATTATTGTCCAACTCCCCGTCGTCCATCCCTACGTCATGATGCTGGTGTGTGAGCTTAGCAGACGTCCTCCCCAGCCCTCTGTGGAGCCATACGGAGAGAGGTTGGGTAACTCTGGATAAGCTGCAAAGTCCATGCCTGCACCTGAAAGCTCTCTGTAGTTAACAGGATAGATGTAGAGTTCAAGAGTATGTACAAAAATCAAAACCAGCCTCATTCCGTGGTGTAACTTCTATCCCAGAAGGGTCTAGAGGCTGAAATGGAGTGACGTGAAATTATCTTCTAGCTAAATGGCAAGGCAATATGTGTCATTCCAGTATTCCACAAACTAGTTCAGAACCTGAGCAGAGATTTAATTTGTTTTTTGTCCTTAAATGAGCAAAGCTACATAATGAGTCATACAGGACACCAGCCTGTCCCACAGCCCAGAAAAGGCTGAACTTATACCCCTAACCTTTTTTGACTTTTCTCTCTAGAAAAAAAATGAAATTGCTCCAATCAACAAGTAATTGAGAAGAACCTACTATCTGAGGCTGAGTGGTTGACTGCAGCTCATTAGATGTCAAGGGGGTGAAAAGCCCTTTTGCAGGTGAGTGAAAAAAGATGTGTTTTTCCTCAGCTGGTTTGCCCTTTTCTAATAAATACTGTATAAAATAAAACGCTTAAAAACCTTAACTGCAGTTATAGCTTATATGGAATCAGCACTACTTCAAAATAAATTGGACCACATTTATCTTTCTTTGATTTCTGTTTACCTCAAGTCACTTTTCACATAAAAAAAAAAGCACGTACATGATCCAAACTCAAGCAATTCTGAAGCAAATCTGGGAATACTTAGAAACTCTGTAACTATTTTGCCTCCTAGGAAGAATTTTAGCAAGCCTAGGAATTCTTCCTTTTGTTGTCTGCAATATGTTTTCTTGGCCTTTCAAGGTCACAAAAGTAAGTGTCGAAGGGATACTGTGAATTTCTGCACCTCAACAGCCACCCCGTTCTCTGTAAACCAAGATTTCCAGCCTAGCAGACTAGGATGAAGGGACTCGGCATAGCCAAAGATCTGTCCTGATTTCTGTAAACTAGTTCATGACCTTAGATAGAGGAGTCAGCTATAGTGTCAGGTACAGAGACAAGGAGGGAAATCTTCGTGGTGATTGTTGTTTTGATATCTTACTACGTCCAAAACCAGCCAAATGTAATGCACAGGTGAGAGAACTACCAAATATGAAAACCTCAGTAGAAAAAAAAACGGAGACTTACTTTGTTCTGCTCAAGTCTTGATGAAAACAGTTTAAAGTCACAAAACTCTCTCATTGATGCCAGAAGACCCAGAACGGAAAAAAACTGAAGGGGTGAGGAAGGTGAGTAAAAGCACAAAGAAATCCTGAAGAAGGACTTTTGAAATGTCAGCTCAACTGCCTGGTGCTGTGTTAGCTTCCCTTATTTAATTTTAGATATTGTTTCCTAGGATTTGTTTCCTATGCTCGCAAGGGTTAGGGACAGGAGCTAAGTTTTCTGTTTTCTAATGTAAGATTTTTCTTGGTGTAGAGATGTGTGAACAGTGCCCCTGGGTCTAGCACTTGCAAGGCTGAGCAGATCCACCAAGCAGCTGATGCAGAGATGACCAGCCTGTGCACAGAACATCCAGTACATTGCGAACACATCAGACGTATTTCAGGCGCATAAGCCAATGGCGCAGCAGAGGCGCACTTTGTCTCCAGACACCCTGTGCATGGTCTGTGCTGTTAATGTCCACATGGGAGTCGTCCAGGGCTTCCAAGCATCTGGAAACTCCAAATAAGTGGTTAAATTCCTTTTCCATCTGGAGATCATTTGAACACAACATCCCTGCGAGCTGTCATGCTGTTCCCTTATCTCTTGAATGACAGGCAGGAATGAGGAAGGCAAGAGGAATCATATTCATTGCTTCTGTTTACGTACTGCATAAACAAAATCTTTTACATTGCTGAGTCTCAGGATTTCTGTGGAGCTGGGAGAACTTTCCACAGGAGCAACAGCTCCTCTGCTCTGCTTTTCTGCTCATGATAACCCCAATTGCTATCTCAACACCTCATTCCTGGAGCACCTGTGTAGGCAAGTGGACATGCAGTAAATATGGTATCTTAACCTCTGGGTTTTTTTCCTTTTTTTTCCTTTTTTTTCCTTTTTTTTTCTTTTTTCTTTTTTTTTCTTTTTCTTTCTTTTTTTTTCTTCTTTTTTTTTGCCTTGCTTTTATTGCAGGAGAGCACCTGATACCTGCTGGCCTTCACAGTGTCACAGCAAAGAGGGCTCTGAGGACAGCACAGGCGCAATTATACGTGAGCAGGTTATGAGGACAACTTATTGTCCCCCTATTTCAGCTCAGCCCAGTTTCAAAGCCTGCAGTCGCACTCTAAGCAGAAAATCAAGTGATGCCAAAGAGTGCCCAGTTGGTACCACAGTAAGGATTGCTACAAGGCTTCTCCCCAAGCCACTGCCTCCAGCTCTGGCAAAACGATCGTGTGTTTGCCAGGTGATTCAGTAACATTTACAGGCAATTTGGCGGAAAACGCTGTCGCAGTGATCAGGCTGGAGGCTGTTCACAGGCATCTACCCCCCTCTAGAGGTAAAAGTCTGAAGCATCTGTTTCATGAGCAAAAGCACTTGGCTCTTCTGACGCTACTGCAGTGGTCCAAGCTCTCCTGGCTGCCACTAGCGCAGCTAATGCCTGAGGTCGCATTTCCCGCTGCGGAGATGGCATCCTCACACCTTCAGCGTTTCCCACCCGGAGAAACCCTGCAGACTTGTGTGAAGTGGGTACAAACCCACCCCC
>NW_010432866.1:14048-16957 GCF_000710305.1 Buceros rhinoceros silvestris
GTGAAGGGGGTACAAACCCCCCGCCAGTTCATCAGGATTGCAAATGACAGACAACTGCTCAGGTGTAAGAAACTGTAAAAGGTAAAAGGTCGTGGAGAAACCAGGTTTCTGACTCACTGTTCACTGCATAGAAAAAAAACCTCCACCATAAATAGTGGGGTTTAAAAATATTTCTTATTATTTTACCACCCTCGTTTCAGTCTACATTGTACAGCTATTACCTGTGTCTGAAATGAGTGGGTTTGGGTTTTTTGCACATTAATCACAAGATTACAATGTTTTGACAAGCCTTTAAGAAATGCAGCACATACATAGATGTGCATAGATATACGTATGTGGAGCTCCTAAGTCTGAGCTGCTCTGAGCTCTACCCTCCCAAACAGTGTCAGCATCTCCTAGGGTCCATTGAGTAACAGAGAAAACCTGCTGTAATCCCAGTTACTGTGCACAGACATGTTAGATTCATCAGTACAGATGTGAGAAATATTTTGCATGGCTGTTGCAAACCCACCTGACCATGGTGGGCTCAAAAATATTAGAGGCATAAGAAAATGTAAGATGTTTTACCCCATAATGTACCTTCCCTAAACCACATGGAATAATGCAATGCAAAAAATCACATTGTTACATTAAAAAAGATTTATCATAAAGATACCACGGTATCAAATTTAAGCTTTTGAGTCTCTAATTTTCTCAAAAGGTTCTGGTGCTGCAGCCCTGAAGTCAAGGTGGGTTGTGCTGTTGGCTTTTTGGCACAGGAAGGAGGGGAGTAAATAAGTGCGGTTACAATGTTAAGGCATTAAATTAACTTGGAGGACACAGACAGGGGTGTCATGATTAGAAAGACAGAAAGGCCTTGAAAGAGGGTGTTTAATGTGTAAATTTGATTTTCAAAGTGCAAGAATGCGATCACAAATGTACAAGTGTACATTTCCTATGAAGATCTTCTGGTGCAAGTTCTTAAGTTACATATTGCCCTGATGATGCAGGAATTTGTTATGGACATGTAATCCAAGTGTGTAGGTCTGTGAGCATGGGACACAGGGCCTTCCTCTCCCTGTTCTCATGGGGGTCAGAAAGTCTGAAACGAGTGGGGAGAAGGCACTAAACTTCTGGTAGGTGATCCATATTTGAATTCCCTTTTTTTGTAAGGCCACGGAACCACAGACTAGCTGTGGTTAGAACGCATCTCTGGAGATCATCTAGTCCAAAACTAGGCCAATCCCACTCCTCAGACCAGGGTCAGCTACAGCAAGTTGCTCAGGGCCATGTCCCTGTTGGGTTTTGGACATCTCCATTATCTCCACAGTCTTTCCAGGCAACCTGGTCCCTTTTTGGACTACGCTCACAGTAATTTTTTTCTTACGTTTAAATGAAGATTTCTGCATTTCAACTGCAAAGATGAAACAGAGGATGGTGATGTTGCTTTTACCACTACAAGTCATTTGTGAGGAAGACTGCAAAGAAAAAAGCGTATCCAGAGGAAGGGGAGGATTTGACACAGAGCTGATCATTACATGTCTGTCTCTTCTCTGGTAGCGTTGTACATATTAAATAAGCGCCTTTCATGGCGCTATTTTTCCACAAGTTGCCTATAAATGCTCACACAGCTAACTCCGTAAATCCTTCCCATGTGGTAAACTATGTCATTATTAAATACAAAACATCACCTCTGGCAAGAGAGCTCCTAACCCAAATATCTGGAGAGTATTCAGGGAACATATTGTCACATGAGCTCTCTCTTCCCATGTCACTCCACACCCACATATTTTGGGCCACTGCTGAAGACATGGTACTTTGTGGTAGTTGGTCCTTTGGTCTAATGCTTTTAAAAGCTTCAGTAAAAGTAGGACCATTGACCTGGTGTGCTGTGAGACCGGGAACCCATGAAGCCCATTAAACCATAACTGGAACCAAGTGGGGAAGCAGAAGCCTAACATGTCCCAACAAAGCCAGCTCTGAAGGAAGAAAAGAACATGTACAGGCATGGCACCCCGGCCTGGGCAGTCTAAAGTAAGAGTGCTTCTGCAATGGTTTTAGGAAAGTTCTGTTTGCAGAATGTCTGGCTTGCTGAGGTCATGGTTACAACCTGTAAATTCTGTTAAATCACCATCAAATCCCAGCTATCCTGAGGGAGGTTCATTTTGCTGCTCTGCTTCTGACTGGAATTTAACTCCATTTTAATCTCTGGGTTTTAAAACCAGGGAATCCTGGTTTATCAATGCTTTGCAGAAGAACCTCACTAGGCAAGTACCTTTGGGTTACTCCCTCCAAATTCCTAGTCTAAGATTTCCTAACGGTCCAGGAAGAGATGGCTCCTAGGCACACTGCTTGTGGGAAAATGTGAACACTGACACAAATCCCAAAGGGAAGATGAAAAATCTCTTGGTTGACTTCAGGAGGCTTGGTGAGTTCTCTGGGATTACTCATTCTGGCAAATCCTGCGTGCCTTCCTATCAGATTTCTGTGCTTTTAGTCAAAAAACCTCAGAAACTTGGGTAACAGGAGTGACTGCTCTATCACTTATTAATAGGAAATTCTTGGTTTGCTCCTCAAAGCTGAGCCACATTTGTAACATTTGTCTCATATTCACCATTGAGAGACATTTCAGCTAGACTTGGAGCCAAGTAATTCAGTGGCTTTGTCAGCATCTGTTACTCAAGCGTAGGAAGATGAAACAAATTCATTTTGATTAGGTCAATCCGAAGGAGTACTTCTATGCCCCATTTAGCAGTGTATTTCTTCTGTAATGGAGAATAAATTGTTTGGGTCTTTTCCTAGAACATTTTTCCAGAGAGGAGATTAAACTAGGTACAAGTTCAATAGTCTGATTGGGTGTATGGAATTGCACATTGGCCACAAAATTTGATTTTATATACAGATGCTGGGGGGGGGGGGGGGGGGGGAGG
>NW_010432866.1:16985-33731 GCF_000710305.1 Buceros rhinoceros silvestris
TTGGGCAAAAAATTTTAATTTTATATACAGAGGTGGGGGGGGGGTGGAGGGGGGAAGCTCTCCAGAATGAAAAAGAAAACAGAAAAATACTTTCTACAAGTTAGTTCAGAAAATGTGTTCCAAATACACCTGCAGGCTTCATTAGTGTGAATGACACAGGAAAACATTCACACTTACACATACACCCACCATTAAGACTTCCACACAAAAAGCTCGAGTGCTCAGTTCCAAAAGGAAAAACAAGAACTTTAATTGATTATGACTTGTGGTGCTAGTTTAGCCAAAGGCAAAGTTGTATTTGGACAGGAAACAGATTGCACAAAACCACACTTTTTCCAAGCTGATCACATGTTCCAATCGGGAAATTCACTTGGTATTTGGTAAAAAATGTAAAGATTTTGATGGAACTTCAGAGGCAGACTGCGTCAAAAGGCAGTGATGTCCTGCTTATGCAGAGCGCTTTTCGTCAGCAACTTCTTCCTCACTGTTTCTTTTACAAATCATGTTCTAAAAAATGTTAAATAAATGTACACATATATGTGCCCATATTAAAGAACCAAAATTTTTTTAAAAAGAGCAAGAAAACAGTTAGAAAGCAAATTATTACATCATCTTTGTGTAAAATTGAAAACTACTTTTAAATTACCAGATTGCATTCAGAAAGAAAAGAAACGTGACTTACAAAAGAAATCTAATTCCAGTTTCCATTCAGGTGAAATGTGATTTGTAAAAACAAAATTCTGTTGCCGGGGTCCGGCCCTACGTTGCAGACAGCGCTGCCTTCTCTTACAGTAAGGCACTGCACTGGCTGCTGCTCTGACCCTTCTAGGCTTGCAGGTATAAATATTGTTTTACAGCTGTGTGAGTGCAGCTGACATTCATTGGAGCTGGTGGAAGCAGAGTGAGCTTGAACTTGCAGCACAGATCAGAATTTCAAAGCAAAATTCTTCTTGGTGCTCTTTTACAGCGGGCACCCTTCAGCCTTTGACTCTTTAGGACAGAGCCTATCAAGGATGATCCCTCGTGTCTGTAACACTAAACCCTGTGACACGCAGCACGGATCTGGCTCCAGCCGTGTCTAACTCACACACCTGCCTGGTTGACCAGCATGAGTGCGAGCAGGAACACGCCATCTTTATTTTACATGATGTTTTCCTTGGGTAAATGGTGACTAAAGACTTACCTGCACAGACACAAGATTTTAATGAGTTTCAGAAGGAAGGTGAATTTATTTTAGGTGCATTAACACTGTTTTATGAATAAAGTAGTTAGAAAAACCAATGCAAACAGTGTGTGATGCTTTTACAAATCTAGCCTGTAATTGTTAACATATGAAGCACACTTATTTTACGGCAACTTGAATTGCACAGTAAAAGCTTGATTCATGAAGGCATTATACAATAATTAGGTGGGGTTTCTGTGAACTGAACCAATAAAAAAGTGCCGAAAGGACATGCCTGGAAGTTTCACTGGTCGCTAAAAGTGCAGAAGCTGGTAACATACAGGTGTTCCTACAGTTTCAGCCAGTGCCCACTTGCAGCAGGGAGAGGAGGAAGTGGTGTTTGGACATAACCTGCTACATGTGCTTATGGTGCTTCAGGCAAACTAGGGCAAATGTTGTAAGTATTGGGCTTTGCCCTAAAATATTAATGTGACAAAGGCAATCTCTCCGTGGCATCAGCTCTCTTTGGTCGCTTTCTGTATGTATAAATATATTGTCTTCATCAAAATGTGTCTCTTGGTATGTTGGCCACAGTATCTTACATAGGTGTTGGAAGCTCTAAAATATAACAGAGTTAGAAGTACCTGCATCGTACCAAGCTTGGATTTGTTTTTTTCTAAGAAATAACTAACCCAATATTGCTAGTTCTACAGTTCTGTTAAGCCACTTCATCAAAGATCCAGTTTTGGCTCTGTAATAAAAAGAAACTTAAAATAATTGTACCAGTGGGTGAGGGTTGGGGGACATGTTAAACCACCTTACTCTTTTCCAGATCTGCAACATAAAGTAAGCCCCATTATAATTCAATTAAACTAGTCATAAATGAGCTGTCTCCCTGTGCTGCCAATCTTTTTTAATACTGGGAAGAAGGCTGGAAGAATTCCCAGCTCTTTGTTTGCTGCTGAAGCCCTGCACATATCCACGAGGGTGTCTTTAACAGCCAACACATCGTCCCTTGGAGCTGGAGTGTGCTAAGAGCACTGGTACACACAGCTACAGCAGCTCAGCTCATGGGATGTCATGTGTTACTCGCTACAGTGCAACCACCTATCCAAACCTGGTCGTAAATCTGACTTACTGTCTCTCCTGCTTTTCAGGGACTGAAAACAAAGGAAACAAAAGCCTGTTTGTCCTGACAGTCACAGATGCTCATGGTCTGGATGTGAGATTCATGGGGTTCAGCTCATACCACTTTAGCACAACCCCGCTATCTTACACACTGGGATCATCATACTGTAATGTCTCGCTGGCTCTGGATCATGCTGTACAGTCAAGGCCAGAGGGCTGCAGGGCAGTGCCACCATGCTGGACCCAGTGGCCAGTGGACTGGGACGAGCTCTTTAGAAAAAAAGGAGTGCAAGCCTTCTGAATAGCTCCAGAGAGAGGCAACAGAAATCCAGGCCACTGATTTTCTTGGTCCTTTTGCAAGACTTTTCTGAACGCATTATTATTGTCATTCATTCTTCTGCTAACTGCATGGGATTTATCAGGACATCGCATCACCCAACGGGATCTGCTGCCGGGATGTTACTCTGGGCGTAAGCTCAGCTATTGTCTGATTGTTAGTTAAGAAATGGGTATCAATAACATAATTGCTGACCATAACATGCTGCTGCAGTCCACACTTGTTCCTCCTAGAGGAAGTGATACAGATAGTTACAGAAGACTGTATCCCAAATGTCAGAGGCATTGGCACATATAAGAATAGGAGAAATTAATGAAAACTTGTCCCAGAACAGATTAATATTCAATGTTAGCTATGTGGAGCAGGGCTTTGGAAAGGCTCTAAATGTGTGAAGTGCGTTCAAGCTCCTGTGTTTAGCATCCCTAACGCTGGCTTTCACAAGACCCTGCTCCACACCCTCACAGCTGGTACCTGACCCTGTTCCTAGTGCTGCCAGTCTCAAGCACCCCTCGTTAATGCCCGACCGATTTGCAATACTGTTCAATACTGGGCCAGTCGGATGGTTTGGAACCTATTCTCTGCGTCACTCATTAGCCATAGCTTTGAAAGTGAATGAGGAACATACTAACTAAAATTTATCAAACTCTTCTTCTGTGACCTGTGACACTTTCTCACAAGGTATAATTTTTTCTGCTGATTTCTGGTGTCAGAGCCAGGGAGGGGCCTGCTCCTCTTGCCACTGCCGATTATGGGAAATAGGGGACCACAAGGGCTCTGTCCCTCCTCGCAAGTGCTCCCAACCATCCCCAGCAGCAGACCTGGTCAGCTCTGGCAGTCTCTAGCTCAGCCTTGAAAACTTCCTTGGATGGAGAATGTCCAGCCCCTTTGAGTAACGACTTCCAGTACTGTGCTACTCTCCTAGGAAAGAAATTTCTCTGAAAATATGACCTAAACAAAAGATTTAATTTTTCTTCTACTGAATAATTGAAAATACCTTCAAAAAATGTGATCTCAGCATTGTTTGTCTGTAACATCTTTCAAGTTTTACTCTTGTTTTTCTTTTCCCCCCTGGGGTAGTCTAAGATGCTTCTCCCACACTATTTCTAGTGAGTCCATGAGAATGGGGGTTTATGAAGGCACTGGAGAATAATATGTGATATGCCACATTTAAACTCTCTAGCCTCACCTATCTGTCTTTATCACACTCTTCCTCTTCATTCCCTTCTTTCTGCTAATTTAGCATCTCCTTTGGTCCTTCCTACACTCTCCCCTCAGCAGGTATCCTGCAAAACCCACTGGAGCTCCTCCATCGGAAATGTCTTCCAGTATTTCTCCACTTCAACCTAATTCAACCTTGACTATGAGAAAATATCTTCTCAGTTGTCACCACCTTTTAATTTCTCTTCCTCATCTACTTATTACTAAACAAACAGTGCCTGTTAACACTGCAAAAGCATTTGAGGATGCAGTAGGTATGAAAGCTGTGATCCCACACAGAATGATGCCTTTAGGCTGATGCGCTCTTGAAATTTCTGTCCTCAGTTCAGAATTATCAGAGAAGTCCGGTATAACTATTCTATTTCTAATGGAGGGCCACCTGCCATATAAACCAGTCACAGCAAATTTATCAGAGGTGCTTTTCATGGGTTTTTATAGTCAGAGGAAGGTAACATGAACCCATTTGGAGAGTCTTGTGTGAAGTGCCCAGTGTAGCACATATTTTCCCTTCATTACATGCAAGTAGCTCCCAGTGATGCTGATGGAAATTACAGGTGTGTGCACTTACAGGAGAATACAGATCTATACTGTGCAAATTACTTCAGAAAACAACTCAGCTTATGGACATGAACTGCGTGGTGCTCAGTGGCAGTGTATTTCAAGCAACGTTCCTTGTGTACCATGTAGTAAAGGGAAGAGGGAGTTGGGGAGCAGGGATATGGATTTTATAAGTACTTTTAACAACAGCCATGGAGGATAAGATCTGCAGAGTTTTGACTAGCTTCAAAATCACTTCTCACCTCTGGTTTCGAAATCTCCAGCCCGATTATTTGTTTACTTGATAGTGCTAAAGCCTGATTCTCCTCCATTGCTTGCTAGTAAAGAACTAAAAAGAACAGCAGTCTGAAGGTAACCACACGACTAAATCACTTCCAGATGATAAGTCACACTCTGATGGTGAAAGCAGACTTTACAGTTTCAGTGCGCCAGGTAATATCTGGCAGTCACCCAGTTCCTATTAGGTTTTTGTAACAGTATATACACATACTTTTTTCTTTTAAGCTGGGTTAGGGTTAGCTAATAGCAATGCTTAGGTTGTTTTCAATCAGAAAATCCCCCACCCTCCCCCACAAAAAAGACAATTCTAAAGTGTCTATTATCCCTAACCCTCCACACACAGAAATCATATGTGCCATTTTTATTGTGACGTGAAGTACGCAGCAGCCTTAGGAGTGTACAGTCTAAACTGGTCCCTCTATATGCAAGTTTGTGATGTCATCTTTAAACACATGACGTCTTCATGTCTTCCCCACAGGACCCCTGCCTCATTCTCTGCTCAGGATGGGTGGCATTCATTTATTGAAAAGCCATTCAATATTTTGCTTTCTCCATGTGTTTAACATGTGGCCTAAACTCCTATTTACCACAGACAAGCTGATATTAAGCTCAAGAAGGACTTTTTAATTTAATTTGGGAAGTTTCCCATGGTCTTAATGACTGCAGTCTCTAAGCAGTTCACAAATGTGTATTTATTTTCAGATCGCCCCTCTGATTATCATCCCCATTTTACAGCTGGAAAACAGAAGAACAGAGAGGTGCAGTGATTTTGGGTGCCCAATTTAAGACACCAGGACTTAATTTGTCAAGGTACTTACCATTATGTAATTCTTCAGACATTCAGAGCAGAGCTCCCCTTGAGTCCTGCTGCAGCTGTGAGTGCTCAGCACTTCTCCAAATCAGACCCTGGAGTGCTGAATCAGGTAACCGTATAACTGGGAACCTGCACCTAGTGACCATTGTGCAAAAACTGGAGTAAGAACTTACTGATGTCGTTTAAGAAATGCATGGCACAAGCAGGGAGGGATGCATCCAGTTCTTCAGATTAGCGTTAATTTTAAGTAAGGTAATTGTCATTATCATCCCCAACTCCTCAACTGTATTCAAAACACACCATTCAACCTGAAACAAACGAATAGGGGGCTGAACATCTCTCCTTACACAATCCTGACTCATCTTGAGCAGGATGGGGACTGAGCACAGGCTGACACATCTTCTGTGGGAAAAGACCATGGCTTCCTCTATTCCCAGTGGGGAAGTGTGAAAGGGGGAAAAACTGCACAGATAACTTCAGCTCTGGCACTTTCCAACTTCTGCGTGTTTTCTTTGGCAGCTCACAGAGTTCTTTTAAGAGAGTGTTTGTAGGTAATTTCCTAGGTTCTTAATGAAGCAAAGTGGAAAAACAAATATTCTATTATGTGTCATCGTATTAACACCTCTATGCCTCACGCTATTGGGGTTAGCTTTTAGCTTCTCCGTATGGACTTCTGCCCTTTCAGTTAATAGGGTAATTTGTAGCAATACTGAGTTGCCAACTCCTCTGCAGACCAGAGGACACTTTTGCCAGGGGCTGAAACAAGAGTAGTGCCATAACCCAGGGTCCTTATGCTCCATTCCCTCCCTGGAATGACCAGTGAAGGGGTTGTAGTCTCTAATGAAAGCTCTCTTCCTCTAGCTCTCTCTTTCTCCCCTCTAACCATCTTTGACCCAGTCCTGTTCCTTCCCCATCTCTGGCTCCTTGTTTCCAGGCACTGCTTTCTCACTCAGCCTCTCACTGTTCCTGTTTCCCAGCCAGTCCCAATTGCTCAACCTTTCTCCCTGCCAGCCTCTTACTTGAAGGTGCCAGTCTGTCCGGTCTGGGTTTCAAGTCCCCATCCCCCTGGGTCTCCAGACCCAGCTCTTCACCTCCTGAAAGCAGCCTCTCAGCTCCAGGGTTTTGCCCATGTGCTTGATTGCAAAGCCTTATTCCCAGCTTTCCTTGTCCAGCTGCTCTCTAGTCACATTTGATAGCTGGTCTGTATTTCTCTCATCATTCTCTTTTTCTTTTGTCCTCCTGCAGCCACAAAACCCCCCAAGAAGCGCTGAAGTAAAAAATCCTCCCACTGGGATAAAACTACCTGTCATCATCCAGCATGCCTCCCCTCCTTTCTCCAGCTACTTTTTTTTTTTTTTAATTACATCCCTTCAGGAGGGTCCACTTACATTTTTACCATAAATAAATGAGACATTTTTCAACCCTTAGAGCTCTGCTGCTCTTTCTGAAAAAGCATCTGTCATACTAATGTGACTCAATCCTATAGGAGCCAGCAATTAGTTTTTTAAGGAACTAATTAGGAAATTTAGTTTTTTCTCCAGCTGGATAAATGCTTATGTATGTAGTGTTAATGCTGCTGTTGTGTTTCAGTGTTGTGTAGCTTTCTCCTGGGCTTTCAGCTGGTGTTTGCAGGAGAGGGCTGAGAGGTGGGGTCACCACCGGGATTTCTTTAGGAGCTGCCTCTGAAGAACGCAGAACAGAGATTCCTGCAAAGACCTGCCAAAGCCCAACATTGATGAAAAAAGAAATAGAAAGAAGGGGATGGGGTGAAAGCACATGCTGCTGTTTATGGGGCTCAACTTTTAAAAGTAATGCTTTAAAGTTTGGGTATGGTAAAAAGCCTTTATCTTCAACACAAGAGGTGAGTAAGTAAAGAGGAAGAGAGAGAGACAGCGATACAGGTGCAGACACAGCCAGCCACTGATACACATGCATCCTTATAACACATTTACGTTTTAAATCTGCAGTTCTTGCTTGGGTGGTTGTTACTGACAACAATGGGAGTGTTGTCTGCAAGAGGAGTGCCACATTAAGTCCCTCAACATAAGTAGAATTTGGCTGTTATGTTTGGAAGGGTTCTGAAGAACTTTTTGTTGCAGATTTATTGATTACAAATGTGATTTAAACTGAGGAGAAAAGGCAGGAATATCCCACACTGCCTGATGCCCCGTAATCGCTGTGCTTTCAAGTTTAGCCCATCAACCCTTGAAATCAGAAGAAGATTTGTGCTCAACTGAGGAAGTCCTTGATCACATCTTCATGTCAGTCCTTCCATTTGGTCTGTACTGCACAATGGACAGGGCAAAGTATTGGACAGGAGTAAAATTTTCTCTTGCCTGTGTAGTTTTCCTTTCACAAGCATAGGGAAAGCCTGGGGACATGGTGGTGCAATAATCCTCTGTTTTCAAATGGTATCCTGTGTGTGTGGCTCTTACCCTTACAGACATGTACATTCATAAATAAAGTCAAATATATATTAAAAAAATGCTGACTAGTAACAAGGTAATTAGTCAACCAAATGTTCCAGAACTGTCATAAGGAGGAAGAAATAGTGATCTCAAGTTACTTCAGCCCGCCGTCGATATCACCTTGGAGCGTGAGTACGAAGCTAAACTATTTCATATGCTCCACATGTGAAAATGGAGATGGAAAGTGATGAGCTCTTTATACGTCCCTTTCCAAATAAATTTGGAGAAGAGCTCAGGAGCTTAAGCGGTTCCCAAATGGTTTCTGCTGCTGAAATAGCCTATTGATGCTTTATTTTTCCCTTTAGATTTTCCACTACATTAAACATTTTAAACTACCAAATATTTCTTTTTAAAGAGGAATGGAATGAAAAGATGTCTTACATGATTTATTACAAATTCAGAGGGAAACACTCCCCTTGTAAATAGTTCTAAAAAAAGAGCATCATCAATTTAAATGTTGACATGCTTAATATTAAAAGGTCATATTGTACCGAAGATCTTTAAGGAGAACTTCCCGTTCAAAGGAATTGATTTCAATGGGAACTGATCGAAGCAGGGCTTGTGCTTTCTAGTAGTTGGTCTCCCTCTGGGCTTAATTCCACGATTTTTGATCCACAATTAGTTTACTCCCTGTTTCATCTCACAGGCTCCTCTGCCACAACCATCCTCACACTGCAGGCACCCGGGCTGAGACCTCAGCAGATACATACTGATGTCTTGGGGACACACGGGTGCCGCAGCACCCAGGGGGTGAGGTTGGAAGTCTAAGCACTGGCAGGGCCTTACCTGGTCCTTACCTTGTCCTTGGCCCACGCTTTTCCTGCTCAGGCTTTGTGCTTGGGGCTTTGCACCAGCGAGCACAAGCAAGAACAAAGCCAGGTCAAATCCTGTTATCTGCTGTGTCTGGCACAGCCTTCCAAAATGTTCTTCACCCTCACAGGCTAAATTTCCAGTGGAAAAAAGAAAAAAAACCACACGATTTTGATTTGTTTGTGTTTTGATTATATATTTATGATTCTAAAGTTCATGTTAATTCAGGGAATTTTTTTACCATTAAACTCAATGTTCTGGAAAAAAATTACTTCATTTAGAGAAAATAATCAGCCCCTTTTCTGTATTTCTGTGACTATTCAATATGAAAAGGATATTGTAAGTGCATATTCAGCCGAATATGCGGTTTGGCAGCGAGCGGCTATTCAGTTGCCCTGCTTCTACCTCAGAGTTTATTCAGGTCATAAAAGAGACATATAAGCATTTGAGTTAAGATTTATAGTTACATTAACTGTATCAGAAGCTTTTTGTACTTAATATAAAACACATTCTAGCAGCTTGACATTGCTTTATTCCACAATAGAGTCAATATTAGACATGTTACCTCCTGTAATTACTGACATTAATAGCCTCAGGAATAACGGAAATTGAGTTAAGCGCCAATGTGGTAGATGTAAATGGGACTTTACAGTACATGTCATTTTGAAATATCGTATGAGTCATGAAATTTGTACCTAATATTTCTTTATTTAGTAATTAAGGAATAACCCAACAAAACAAAGGATGTCCTCTCTTTAACACAGCATGGGTCAGATTTTGTTATAAAAACAAGGTTGCCATAAGAATTTAAATTCCATGAAAGTCTCAAGCCAGCCCTGACGGCACAGAAGAGAAGCTCTTGCAGACAATCTATAGAAGAAAGGGAACAAGAATTTGTGCAGCTCCCAGTGACTCTTGCAAGGCTTTAACGAGCATTGCATGGTACAATGTTCTTCTTGAAAGAAGGCTGAGGTCACCAGCAACTCAGGCAGGAAATCTTAAGTGTATGGCTTCAAGCTGCCTTTGATTTGCTAGTTTGGAAATGCTATTTTTACCCCAATACCCTGAAAGTGTAATTGTATAGGACATTTATTTTAGAAGTTCTCCTTTCCTTCATCGTTCAGGTAGAGATTTGTCCTAAGCCTTTGCACAGAAGTATCCCACTGTTGCTTCCCCAAGGTCTTGCAAGACTGGAAAAGTATGACTGGGGTTTCTTAAGCAAACAGTATCTTCAGAACAGCACACTGACTGAAATGTTTAAAATGAGGAATATGCTTGTAATGCATATTTTTCTCTACAGTCTTTTTCATCTATGTCTTGGTTAAGCTAACAGTATCCAAACGCACACAGTCACGCAGTCAACACGTTAACATTCAGATGATACTATTTTAGCTTGATGTTAATCGCTGGTTAGGGTGAACAAAGGATAAAAGAGAACCCACTTTTACCTATAACCCTGATCTATTTTGAGATCTCAAGGCTTTCCTGTTAATAATAAAAACACCAATAAATCCTCAGCTCTTTGCTTTTTGAGCCTGACAGTCTTTGAAGCATTATTGCCTTTATTTCCTCCAACCAGATGTGCAATTTATATTACATTTGATAGCAAACCTTAGCATTATAGAAGATACTTGTGCTACAATAATAACACAAATGTATTTTCCATCACTGGGCTGAAACCTCCCCAGGAATGTCTACAGTGCCTCCTGTACTCCAGTACCTTGCAACAGCTCCTTTGATGCTGGTAAGTCGGGTCACCCTCATTTCACAGAGATCTAAATGGAGCCAGTCTGCAAACAGAATTAAGACAGGAGGTTTAAGCAGGGCAACATCCAAGCCCCCAGGCTGCATTTGCAGGGAGCACACTGTAAGGAGAATGTTTACATGCTGCTTTTGAAGAAAGTTCCAATTTTTTCCCTTAAAAACAAACTCAGTTTGTCAAATATGTGACAACTTCTACTCATGCAAGAACTTTATGTCTTTACTCCCAGTGGAAATGTGTAAATGGGATATTCATTTTCGTTCTCTTAAATCTTTATCAGCCAAGCTCAGACCCCTAATACAGTACCGAGCTGAAAATTAAACACTTCCATGATTTTGAACAGTTCAGCTGTGGTGCCTATGGGAGAGAAATGCAGGATGATGCTGGCGGAGAATCCACTGGGCTTTCCAAGTCCCTTATGGTGAATGGAGGTGACCAGTATCGTTTGGTCCTCTGAAGGGGTAGGTACCCACCCAAGTCCAGCTCCTAGCTCATACAAGTAAATGACCCTCTACCATCACTGTGACTCGCTCCCGCAGGAGACTCTTCCCTCCACACTCTGAAGAGTATATCATATGCCTTCAGGCTGTGGGCCATTGGAAGGTGTTGGGGTGTGGCTTACAAGGTTAAAGATACTGCTGACTGTACTTCCAGCCAGTCACAATATTGCCACCCCTCTGCCACAAGCCTTCAGGGTTTTATTGGCTGGGAAAAGTGATTACTCTTGACTGATGAAAAATTTCTAAGCAGAAGAGAGTTATGGAGCTTTATTCCTGCACCTATAAGCAGGCCTGCTCAGTGGTTCTCAGGGGCAGGCAGCAGTCCAAGAGATAAAACAGGAGGCTGAGCTGTAGCTGTCTTCTCCGAGGACAAGCCCAGAGACTTTTGGGCTTCCTGAAGGAACACGGCAGTGACGATAATGCCAGAGAGCTCCCTTCCAAAGGCAGTCTGCCTCATTGCTCACCTTTCTTTTCCATGTTTTGCTGTGCCATTTTGAGTTGCTTAAAGATACTGTTGTGCTTTCCCTAGGGATGAACAACTGTAGAACTCAAGTAGTGAGTCATGCTCCCACTCTGACTTCCCATAGCACTATTATTTCTTATTGTTGTACTGCAGATGAGGCACCTGGCAGGGTCACGTCCAGTTGTGTTCATTGCACAGGAATGTGTATGTGCAGGAACATACAGGAACTTACAGGAACATACAGGAAGATATAGAATCATTTTACAAAATTCTACAGTATAAAATACAGTATAAAGCGTGTATGTGATATGGTAGTTATAGTTACTATCCTCTTGGTGGCAGAATAAAGTCTATAAAACTAACATACAGAGAAATCAAAGGATCACAGTAACTTGAGTCAATTTTCCCTTCTGATCTATTTGAAAAGTCTTTATTAAAAAGATAAATGGCAATAGCAAAAACACTGCCCTGGGAGCAGTTCTGATGTACACTAATTGCAAACAGCTCTGCACTTTCATTACATATGGTATGGCTCCTCCTAGTGAAACCCTGCACAGACAGTTGAGGACTAAATTTCCTCCCTTCCAGTATTTCCACCACCTCTTGAACTGCAGTTATTTAAGGGGTGGGGATTAAAAAAATGGATTATTTGCAGTTTTACCTCATAAAAAAAATTCTGCCTTCAGACGTCTGTATTTGGCTGCTGCTGGCTTCTGTGGCTCCTTTGCACGCGCGTGTCTGCCAGTTACCATTTGGGCCATCATTAATCAAAGAACTGTCTCAAGAAACTGCAGAGTAAAAGCATAAGCTGCTAGAGTCTGAGCTAGCAAAACAGTTGTCATCTGCTATAAAGCCTATTTCATACCTTCTGGTAGCTCCTTCCCTCTCTGGAAAGCAGAGCAGGTGAATCATAAGGCAGAACTTGGCCCTCTGGCTTCTAAATTATTGCAGTCTTCAGAGAAAGTAAATCTTTTATCTAAGCAACATCATCTGTTTATCACCATAGCTGGTTATTTCATTCAGTTAGGAAGTATCACTTCTGCAGTTAGTTTAACCGGTTTCACTGTAATGTTAACTTGATGTTTCAGTGATAAATAAATGCCAGCAGCAGAAGTAAAAAATAAGTTTCACAGGGAGACAAGAACCTTCATTGTCAGTGAGGTTAAAAATGGAAGTGAACAAACAAAGGATTTGATATATTATAAAGAATTCATGCATTAGAACTTTCTGCAACTTTCTGCTCTGGAAAAGTTTGAAAATTCAGTTTCATTACAGGAGATGAGAACAGTTTCATCTTTGAAAGGAGGTGATTAAAATAACCTTTAAAATAGTCCCCCCAATGTCTGTAGGAGGCATGGACAAACAGAATCTACTTGTAACAACACCAAAAAAAAAAAATCCCCCAAACAAAATAAAAGTACAACTAATCTATTTGTCTCACCAATTAAATGACCTGTCCTGCCTGGGCTAAATAGTACCTAAGCGAGTGAGTTGAAGGCAGCGTGCTCCAGAGCTGGTACTGCAGAGAGGTGCAAAGCAGATTGCACATCCCTAATAAGCTCCCTCACCATTTGCACAGTCCTCTTCCATGGGCTGTGTTTGGCTGCCTCTGGTACCAGGGGTGGCATGGAAACATCTCCTGATTTTCAGGATGGAGAGGTGCTGCAGTTTGGAAAAAATGGACAGAATTCCATAGACATGGAATATTTAATGAAAACTTACTCTTGTCCTGAAGACAGCTTAGGCCTCTGTGACCAGATCTCTCCTGCACCCTAAATCTGACAGCAAATCTTTCCACAACTCCTAAGTTGGAAGCTGTGTAAAAGGGTGGTAGGCACAACACCCACACGGCAGAATCTAAAGCTAGTAGCAGTCCCACTGAGTGGCAATATTTACCACTGGCTCCTATAATGTTTCAGGAAGAGATCCTGATATAACTGATAAATTAAAAACTGAGTTAGAGCTGAGTGACATTTAGATCCCAAAGATTTCCCCGCACCCTTGTTTAATTCTGAGTCTGTCTGTCATTGTCATTTCATTGTGTTAGCTGTGATGGATGCAAAGCTCCTATTGATGAACAGGTTGCTCTTCCCTTAAAATTGGGCATGAATCTCTTATGGAAATCCAGCTGGTTATTTCTAGACTTTCCTGAAATGACTCTCCAAACACAGCTGCCTTGCAGTCATGGTAAACATTCTTCACAAAGGCCAGTTTGCTCTGCAGGCCCTGAGGAATGTGACAGCTTGATACCTGGATAAGCCTGGGCTCAGTTTCTGTTTCTACAGTCTCCAGTGGATGTTGGTAAACAAACCCTGGAGCCATTACTTGATAGGGCTCATAAGCTGTTACTCAGCACCTTGTAATATGGAGCTGGATGTGACCAAAATGGAAGACAACAAACAATCAGAAAAGTATTTCAGAAATACCCGGGATGGATAATCGTGCACAGAGCAGCTGCTGCTGAGGGGCTATGCACAGTCACTCAGCCCGGGGCCTGTCTTGGCTCACCTTGCACCATGCTGAGGTACTCAAGTAATTGTAGCTGCTAATAGGCACAAAGCCTCGTCCCCAACATCTACACAGAGCTCTGACAGACTTCAGTACAGGAATGGAAGGAAGGGGTGGAGGGAGAACTGGGTATTGAGCCAAGAGCTGTAATCCACTGCTGTTATCAAATACAGAGGCTTTTTATCTAGAAGATGAAGTCACTTTGATATTTGGTCTCTGAAAACGTGCTGGGTTAGGCTGAGGCTATTCAGTTCAGAAGCAGCATGCACAAAAGTCAGTGCTGTTAACCAACAGGTAACTGTAAAAATTGTTTAGTGCTCCATTTCATGAAGGAGCTGGTGTCTTCCCAAGAGTTCAATACTAGAAAGGACATGCTATAACTCAAATTATCGATCACGCATTTCCCGGCAAAGTTCGAACTGGTGAGGAGCCAGATCTCTCTGAACTTGCTGCTGCTTTCTGGGAGCTTCTGTTTGCTTCTGTGGTGGGGAGGCCATGCAGGGAGTGTTGAAAGGGACGCGGGAAAAGAGCTATTGTTGTTGTAGGACCAGTTCCGTTTTCATGACTAAGACTGAGTGTACCTCACTGCCAAATAAGGTATTACTTGCTCTGATGCATGATGGTGGAATTAAGCCCAGCAAGAGTATACCTGGAAACCTGGGCTTGACTGGGCAGGTGTTGGGCACCACGTATGAAATTCCAGGCATGCCAGCGCCAGGCAGCTTCCACACCTACTGGCAGCCCAGAGAAGGCTGAGTGCTGCCCATGGCTGGGCACAACAGACCACCTTGGTGACTTTAACACACGAGTTCTTCTGAGAACGCTTGCTCTTTCCATGGACTGTGATCATCTGGAGGGAACTGTTGCTCCAGAGATTAGTGGAAAGGTTTTCAGGTTTGCCCTTACAGGCATTAAAACATGATGACATGAAGGAAAAGGAGAAGAAATCAAAGATTTCTTAAATGCTTCAAGAGGGGTCAGATGGCTGACTGAATCTCAGGAAGGGTTGCAGGATTTCCATAGTTTAGATTTCCTCCATTGGAAGGCTGATGAGGTAAAAAAGGGCTTCAATGACACAGACTATTAGCAGAGTCTTTGTTTGGTTGTGAGTAATCTCATTCAAGCACAATATTGACACCAGAGAAGGAGGGAAGCATGAAGTTAAAACTGTAATCCTGGAACTGGCAGAGGGAAGGATGAAAAAAGAGAAACCAGCTGTCAGTGAGAGCTACCCCATTAATCTAAAGTGTATCGATCTTGTTTCCTGTGGTCTTGCGTTACAGCAAATAAGGCAATCATCATCACCACTATCAACATGGAATTTGCCTTCTTTCAAGCACATGCCACCACAATCTAGACAAATTATAATGCTTGAATCTGTTTTTCATAGCTTTCAAAATTGTGTGACTGACTCAAATGTCCAGGGGAGTGTTAGATGTAAACACCATACTTAGCCCAGGATTACCTTCACTCTCAGAAGGGAGATGGGGAAGGAGTGAGAGGGAGAGATAACCCTTTGGTGTATGAATAGTCTCTCAATTACAGCACCTGCAAACTTGTCATGACCCAGCAGAAAGTCCCAGTCTCAACCTCTGTCACTGCAATGTCCCATCCCAAATGCTGCAGATGAATTTAATCACGCAGGGGCCTGGAGCTCTTTCCACACTGGAAACAACCAGTTTCTGTGACTGAAATGAAAGCGGAAAATTCCCAGCACAGTTAAGCTCAGAGACTTTCCTCCACCCTAACCACTCGGCAAGTGAGGGTTATTCTAACCACACATGACATCAGCTTGAGGGGGGCTGCTGAGCTGCTTCTCTGTTTGAAACAAGCAGCTGCACGCTAAGAGAATGGTTAGTAGAGAGAAGGGGAAGCCTGATGGCTGTGTCTGCAGGAGATCAGGCCACACTGCAGTCACTGCTACATCTAGATGAGGGGGTCACCCTCTGTCCCAGCCCAGAGCCTGGCTGGTGGGACAAAGGCTATAGCGTGATGGTTTTGATGGGGCAGACACACTGACTGTAATCTAATGCCAGGAGAGGGACCTTTCACTACCCCTCTGTTTCCTTCTCCCATGGAGGTGCTTTCCCAAGAGCTGAGAAAAAAACTCCTGCTGCAGCTGGTGGGCACATTTCCCCTCTGAGACAGCAGGGGCTCCCCCCTGGCACCAAGGTCTGATCCTGAGCCCCCCTCCGGCCTCCCCAATGCCAGACCCATACATGAGACATTTTGGAGGCCGGGGCAGCTGTGATTTCTGGTAAGCAGGACAAGGCACGTATGGCTTCAAATCACCAATCACTCTTAGGATCAGCCAGAGAGAGAATAAAATTAGGTTGCCCTACAAAACAAAGACGCAGCATATCCACAGCTCCTGCCACCCCATCCAGCAAATTCTGGCAGTCCCGCAGAGCATGGGTGGCGGACAGAGCTTACTGGGTATACATAAAGTGCAGAGTCTTTTTTCCTACAGTGCGGTGTGTAGAAACACTAGAAACAGCACATTGGCCTCCCCAGGCAAACAACACCCTGACAAACAGGCAGAATGTAGCTGCCTCTCTTAATGGTGGGGAGGGATGGCGGGTGCTCTCCCCCTAGCCAGGCCCAACACCCACCCTCCTGTGTGGATCTCGGGCTCCTGCCGGAAGAAGTGTCACTTTTCAGACTTAAGAAAAAAAAAAATCTTTCTCTCTTCCGCTCCGTCCACATCATCATTATGTCTCCCCCCCACCTCCCCCTTTC
>NW_010432866.1:33879-34254 GCF_000710305.1 Buceros rhinoceros silvestris
GATTCAAGGAAAGATGGAAAAAAGAGAGGCAGAAGCGCCTGCATCTGCTGCGTTTGCTTCTGTCGCCAGCAGGGATTTAGCAATATTACCAGCAGCTTATTTAGAGAGTCCCAGAACACACCAAGAAAAAAACCAAAGGAGCAGATAAAAACGCTTTGGGTTTAAGCACACAGCCGGGGAGCTCCTGCGCGGGAGCCGGGGGCAAACGCCGTTCTGGTTGTTTATTCCAGCAAAGCTGCCGGGGAAAGAACCGCCTCCCGCGCCCAGGAAACGTCCCGGGTCGCGTAAGACAACGACGCTGAAGACAAGCGTATGTGTAGACGACTGAATTGGAGCGTGCGATGGGACAGCGCTGGCGCTTATCGTTGTCCTGCC
>NW_010432867.1:0-310 GCF_000710305.1 Buceros rhinoceros silvestris
ATATGTAAGTTTAAAACGTCTGTTTTCCTTAAATAACGCCCCTTTAACTGCCCGGACGGCGAATGAGCGACGCTGGAATAAAAATAAATGTGAGCTGAGCCGGGTACAAAACTCCTTGGCTGGAGGCAAAGGCTGCGAGGCTTCCACCGGAGGAGCCGGCACTGCCTCGGGGATGCCCGAGGTAATGCCGAAAAAGCGGAGGTGAATCATCTCCCCCTTCCCTCCGAACCCTCCTCTTGAAAGTTCAATAGAAGAGAAAATAAAGCGGAGCTTTGCGACCCCCAAAACGCAGATGCGGCGGGGGGGGGGC
>NW_010432867.1:579-800 GCF_000710305.1 Buceros rhinoceros silvestris
CGCGGGTGATGCCGGAGCCTCTCGGGGCCGGAGAGCGGTTTTTTGCGGGGAAAACGCTGCATCTCGTTGGTCGTCGGTGAGTGCGGGTTTGTCAAGAGAGGGGGAACCGAAAGGGATTTTAAAATGTTTTTTTTTAACCCCTTTCCAATGTGTTATGCCTTTCGAAACTCACAGGAGATGTGCCGAAACTAGCCGTTTCATTCCCCAGCTATAAATAATAA
>NW_010432867.1:1031-1403 GCF_000710305.1 Buceros rhinoceros silvestris
CGTGCGCGATGTTTTCCATTTCTGGCCATTCCCAGGCAAGAAATGAAGAATAATCAAAAAAATTCTAGTACTAGTAAATGCTGGTAGCTGAGGAATTAATGAGGGATGGGGCAGAGGAATGCGGAGAGCAGCGACCCGGACGGGGCTGGGAAAAGCGGCTCAGTCCGAGCTGCAACCACTGAAAAGGGCTCTTTCCAATTAAAGAAAAAAATAAAGGATAAAAAAAGAAAGAAAGAAGGAAAGAAGCCCCTACAATTGCCTCTTCTCCCACCTCTGTTGCTCTCGCCTGCGGGCGAGGAGCGGGAATAACCGGGGCTCCGGTGCCCGGTGCCGGCGGGATCCCCCCGGGGCTGGGACGGTGGCGCCTCCCCG
>NW_010432867.1:1563-1930 GCF_000710305.1 Buceros rhinoceros silvestris
CGGAGCGGTTTAATCGCTTTGGGTGTTTTTATATATATTTTTATTATTCCAGCTAAGCCCCGAAAAACGCTTAGTGGCGGGAATCGATTCCTGATTTCATTTCGTGAGCGTTATTTTGGGGGTTGGGTAGCTGGCGAAATAGAGAAAATGTTATTTATTGAGGAAAAAGTAAAATAAAAACCAAAGGAGGGAAGAAAATTGGAGTCTAACTTAAAATGGGCTTTATTCTTCTTTAATAATCCGCGCTTAGCGTTTGTGGAAGGAGGAAAACAAAGTAATTGCCTAACTAGAAGGGGGAGAGCACAGAACCGGGTTTAACTTCACAAATGCCACTTCGGGCGCCGCTGCCAACGTCCCCTCCCGCCCC
>NW_010432868.1:0-684 GCF_000710305.1 Buceros rhinoceros silvestris
GCGGTGGAGAAACGGCGCGTTGGAGCTTTGCTCCTTTGGGGGTTGGGATGTAGCTTGTGCGCAGGTTTCTGCTGGCAAAGGGCAGCAGAATGGGGGGCTGCATTAGGTTTTGCAAAAGGTAATAGAACTTCCTGACTGAAGTTAATGAAGACTGCCAGTGTCCGTATGATCTCGTTCGAGCACAAGCAGATAATAGAAAGTCTGGCTGAATCTTGCAGCACGTTCGTGCCGACATCGGAAAGGGCATCACTTTCACCTGAGGAGGATTAGGGGTGCGCCTGTCTGGTGGGAGCTGGGTGTCTTTGTTATATAAACATTATATACATTACATTATATACAAAACATTATATAAAGCTGGATAATTTGTGTGTGTGTGAGGTCTAAGCTTGTCACCTCAGGTGACATGAGTTTTGTTGTCAGGTCTGTGGTTCATCGGTGTTTCACATACCCTTCACAGAATGTCAGGTTTTGTAGAGCATAGGGAAATAAATGTCTTCTTTTTCTGGTCATAAAAGGTGATTCATTTGTTTGTGCCTTCACACAGAGAGACAACTTAGCCCTGGACATTAGTAAATGATGATTTTAGGTGTTTCGTTTTTTCTGGGGAAGACTAAAGAGTGCCACAGACAGGGGACATTAACCGCTCAATTAGGGGAGGCCTATAAAAGGAGCTGAATTTTCTCC
>NW_010432869.1:0-8342 GCF_000710305.1 Buceros rhinoceros silvestris
CGCACCGCACCGCACCGCGACCCACCCCCCTCCCCCCAAGCCCTGCACCGCTCTGCGCCCCCCGGCACCGCACTGCGCTGGGTGTACAGCGGGGTTTGTCCCTTCCCCGGGGGAAGGCTCTTGTGAGGGCTGTGTCTGCTGCCTCTCCGTGTCCCCCTTGTGTAGATTACTTCCTGAGAAGCTGGGACCACAGGAGAAAAAAAAAATCCACGAATTGCTTTGGATCATGGCTAGTATTTCTTTGGTAGTTCCTCTCATCTAGCTACCAGTCAAGTGCTAAAAACAAGCCGTAGCCTGAGATAACGTACTGAGGTGAGCTACAAAATTTCAGCAAAAATCCCTCTGTATGCAAAGTCCTTAAAGTCTCTCTCACATACATTATTAGCATTACTACATCAATATTAGTTCCTAGGTCTGTAAGGAAAACTCCAAGTAAATATAATTCTGGATAGACATTTTACTGATTCTGTGTGTCCTAAAGCAGAACTGTTCCTGTGCCGCACACACCTCTTCTTGCTTTTCTCCCACAACAGTAAAACCTAGGACTGAACGGATGAGCAAAATCACTGAATGGACTTTTTGCTTGAGCATGCTCAGCTTTGCAGGGATCATTTGTAAAACTCAAAAAGTCTGAATGGCTGAAGTTTGATGAAATGGTTCTCTTGCCTTTCCATGTCCAAACACTTGCTTTCCCATGATTCTCAATACCTGACCACAAAAAAAGGCTAGCAGCTAAAAGGTTATTTTACCCTAATTCATGTGCAGTAAAATGTATTTTCCAATTAACCAAATTTGCCGATTTGTCCCGCTTGGACACTCTTATAATTTATAATGTAAAAGTGTTCTTTCTTTATCTAAAGACCAAGGTGACTGCTTTTAATTTTCTGTAACCTCTTTACACTTGATGTTCACCAGACTCATAATGTTAATTGGCTTCATATACGGATCATCAGTTTAATGAAGGAATAAATCCTATGTTGCTTTATGTCCCTCTGTTTTAACAATGATTGCTTTAATGAAGAATGTGACGTGTTTGAAATCAAAGCTGCAGGAGACATTAGAGGCGCTTTTTTTTCCTATGATGACTGAAATGCTTATTTAAAGCTAAAACTATGAGGTTTACATATTTCAAAAGCTTTTCTTTAAATCATTTTCCATGGAAAATACTGACACATTCTTCAGCAAAGAACTTTTTCTTTATAATTGTGAGCAGAGACTGAGAATAGCACAGTTTTGTAATAAAAACAGCCCAATTAGGATGTGAAAATATCTCTGAGTTGATTTTATAGTGAAGCAGTTTTCATTCAGAGTTTAAATAAAACTCCTAGTGAGTTAACAGGAGTTATGCCTGCCTAAATAAGGAGTATTTTAGGGTAACTAATACATCTCTTTGTCAAGCTACTGTATTTTCATTGTTCATGTGTAGATGGAGAAAATTATAGGGGAGAAAGAATTGTCAGTTCACACACAAAAGCTCTGGATCACTGTAATCTATTTCTCCCCGTGGGGATTTTAGGATTTCGGGAGCAAGGGTAGAATGTAATGAAACATGGGCTCGTAGAGGTAGGTGATTGCAAGTCAGAGCATCAATTAGGTCAAGCTGGAAAGCAGCAATTAGACCCAACTGCATGTGCCAGTTATACTAGCTACAGCAGGTTTAAAATCTACAAAGCAAATGCATTCTAGTAATTGAACTTTTACATTCCTGGTCCCACTTTATAATGAAACTAAGCCTTTTTTTTTTTTTCTTTTTTTCTCCCCCACCCCCATCCCCAGCTAATAGGGACTTTGTGTGCTGCATATGTATTTTTTTCTCATTTGAGAGCTGCTGTGTGGACTGAAATTACATGATCCTTAGGTATGGGAACATGCAACACAGAAGAGGAAAGTCTCTAATCCCCGGCCTGGGCCAGGGCTAAGCAACCAGTGGATTTGGACAGAAATGTCATGACGTGGCAGAGGAAGCACACATGAGGGTAAGGTTATGAGCTTAGATTACTTACCACTGCAAAGTCATTCAGTGTGCCAGGCCCTAATCCCATGTTCTCTTGTGTTCATGTCTCCACAATTATTATACGCATTCAATCCAGGTCACACCAAGCTTCAAGTAGCTGCGCACCCATCTTCTCCCCCATCTGCCATGAGGTGTTCTCTCTAAGAGAACCACGTGTTTCCTTTCAGAGCTGGTCAGGACTACAGACCTATGGCCAGAACTATATGAACATGCAGAAGGCAGCCCATGAACCATACTTTGCCTTCCCTTTCCATGGAGAACAAGAAAGTACCTTGTGGCACCTCTAGTGGCACAGAGGAGTGGCCTGTCAGGAGCCTCATTCAGTAGCAACAGTTCTCTACCTGGAGCTCTGCCTTTATCAAATCTCCACTTGATCCCCATGCTGCTGACCATTTGAAGTCATTCAGAGTGCAGGCTGGGACTATGCCAGGATTTGCTGAGGCTGGTTTTCGGGTGGGTTTTCTGGGGGTTTTAGTGAAAACGTCATATAAAGGCGTTTCTTTTCAGATGTGCTCTTCCCCACTAAAATGAGTCTTCTAACAAAGATTTGTGAAAAAAGACTTCCAAGTGAGCAGCTGTAGAAGTGAGAAGAAGTAGTAGCATTAATTGAAAGCAGAAAAAGTGGAATCAAAAAGACTAATTGATTTACTCAAGTTGTCCATAATGGACAACTACTGCAGAAGAAAGCAGTAAACTCAGACTGTGTAAGTTAATATCTTAAACTTTTGACCTTGTATTTGGAGAATTTTTTTTTTCCAGAAGCAGCTGTTCTGGCTTACCAGACACCAGTGTTCTTGAAAATTGAACAGATCTCACATAACATGGATGATATCATTATTGACAGTGTTTACCCTGGTCAAAGGCAGAAAAGGGATTTCCTATTGCCTAAAAGGTGCCCAGAGCTACTAGGAGATTGAGAGCCATGGGGGTCAGAGTTAAAAACTGAAAGAGATATGCTAGCTCAGATTTAAGTTTGCACTTTCCATATGCAATTCTTAGTCTCCCATGGACTTCTCAATATATTTGGAATTTTTCAGAAGCTTGGAAGTCTGCAGGAACTGGGCCTTGACATTGATTTGTACTATTGTTTATTCCTCCTTTGTTCTGATGGAACATATGTGGGAACAATGTAATAATTTCAAAAACAGCTGCCCAATTTTAGGTTCTTCAGCCATGTAGAGCCACCAAAACAATGACTTGCTTTCCAAAGATGTTGACTGTTGTCTGGGACTTTAGAAATCCTGAAGACATCTCATGTTTTTCAGAGATAAGATCTCTTGACTTTTTGCAACATCTCGTGTTAACAGACAGGGTAATTGGATTTCTGGCAGAATAAATTTTCCTCAGATCTCCAGCTGAGCACAGAGATGGTCTAACAGCATGTTCAGGCTAGCTGGATAGGTATTTTGATACTGACATGGTCTTGTTCTTCATTAAATATGATAAAGCCAAATCTTTATCTTAGTATGAATAAAGCAAACACTTGTGCTCACTCTGCGAAATAGCACAAAGGATTAAAACCTTCCTTTCTCCCTTTTTCTTTTTCTCATGATGGGTGGTGAAATAGTTTACATGTAACACCTCCTCAACCATTCAGCCCACCCTTCTCACCAAGCCCATTCCTTCTCCACCTCTTAATATTTGATTCAATGGAAAACTAGGACTAGGCCTTTCTCCACCCAAATCCCTCTGGAGTTATTTCCAAGGATCTGGATGCTCTGTGCTAATGAAAGTCATTAGTGAAACACTGATAATGTGTTCACTAATGTTCAGAGATTGGTTGGTTTAGAGAGTGAGATGGAACCATTGAAACAAACTATGTTACATGAATGAAGGAAAGGAGGAAATCACAATTCCTTCTTTGGGCTTAAGAACAGGGCAGTCCAAGGTCATGCAAAATTTAGAGGATGGGTCCTAAAGCAACTTGAGAGAGCATCCCTCTAGGTTTTCAGCCTTTCACTTCCGCTTCATGGCCCTTATGTTTCCCAACATATTTTCTTAAATCAGGATCACAAAGCCCTTCCTCCTTTCCTGTGCCCCCTGTCCCATTTTCTTACCTTAAAATACAGGTCCTACAACTGTCTCAGGCACCTGGAACATTTGGTGAAACAAGTCTGGAAGGCTTGAGACAAGACTTGAAACAGGAGCAGGTTATTACGTCATGGAATGTGCAAAGTCACTTACCTTGCCAAAGTAACTGAGGCATCATCCACCTTGGAGGCTTCGGTGTTACCACAGGGGTTACCACAAAGTGCCGATCTCGTGACAGTGTGTGGTGAAGAAGGGAAAGTTGGGTGGTCTTGAGGAGCACAGAGCTTTGGGCAGCTGATGTAGGACTTCTTGTACCTAAGGCTGGCTTTGCTTGAGAAGCATCATGAGATGTCATCCGAGAAACAACAGGAGAACGGCCATGGTCATGCTGTTAATGACTTTGTTTATGCTGCTTGGATGGATGGGAGCAGAGAACCCTGCCAGCATTTTCTGGAGTTCATTTAGGGTTTGCATGATCAAAATTTCACTTTAATTTTTTTTTAAAATAGGTTTATTTTCTTAGCCTGTCCTTGAGCAAATTACATTTACATTTTCAAAGTTCACATTCACATTTTATATGTGTGTTTGAGGTGTGATCACAAGTCTCAGAACACATATCTCTTACTGTCTAGAATGAGACTGAACATTTTCAGAATATTTTAATTATTTTCTTTGTAAAGATTAACTATTGAGATTTGAACACTGAAGCTGTTCACAAACCAAAAAAAATTGCCCTTTTGACATTTTGTTTGAAAAAAAAAGTTTCAAACTTTCCAAAAGGTACTTGTAATGAGGAAAACCCTAAAATAATTTCAAATTACAAATGTAAATTTATGTTATTAAAATTAGAATAAAGGATTATGGAGCTCTGAAAAAAAAATAAGTAAAATTTTTCTTTTAGCTTTTTTGGCATGCAAAAGTTTGAAAGCCGTTTTGACTGCTTGATCTTGAAAATTCTCATGCAGTAGGGAAAAATATTTCTGCCCATTCCTGCGCAATACCTGCTGCAGGAAGCAGTGAGGCTGAAAGGCATTGAGCCACAGAGTCTGTTGGTGTCCTGGTGTGTGGCCATGGTTTGTCCTGTCCATTTACCAAAGACTGCTGCCTTTGAAACAGCTTCTGAGAGCTGTCACATTTATAAACCAATATGAGGAGCCAGATGGTGACTTTTGGTGGGCGTGGACCCGCAGCACATCAGTGATGGCAGCAGCATCCAGGGAATGCAGCTGGTGGTCAGCTGGAAATGACAAGTGTGCTGCAGCCTTTGACTTGCATCCACCTGTACAGCAATTTTTGGCCCCCAAAGCTCTCAGACCAGTTTGAAAATGTCACTTGGTGACTACTTATCATCACTGTTCTGCCAACAGGATGTTAATCTTGAAAAATAGAAAGCAAAGTTTTTCATAGTATAGCACAATACCATATGAAAATAAACCAAATACCTTCATTTTATAATCTATGCAATTATTGAGCTAATCTGTGTGGACTTTCCAGAGTAACGTGTAAATGTAAACAGGTTCAGTCAGGAACTGTGAATTTCCAGGGAAACATTAGAGAATTTAAAAATGCTTTTGCATTGTCATAATCCTGAAATACATGTGAGGTTTTGAATTTATTTTTTTATCAAGATCAAATCTTCATGACAAAAGAAGCAGAAAAACTCTGTCAAAACCCAGTGCTAAAGCTAAACACCACATTTAGGAAATGGAAAGTTAATCAGGATAGAAAGCAACACGAACCATGAGAAGTTCATCAAATCCCTGAGAGGGAACAACTTCATATAATGGCACAGGCCAGGGGCTGACTCCTCAGGTTATCCGGGGATTCTGGAGGACAAGGACTAGGTCCTATGCCCTCCGTACATCTGTGCAGTGCTGAAGGCTAGCACCTTTTCCCTTGCATTAGCAAGAGCATAGCCATGAGGTCAAGGGATCTCACGATCGAGCGTGGGTGTGCACTGGGACAGGGGCTAAGGGACGTTGTCAGAGATATACATACTTCACCTGGACAAGGTCCCGAGCACCCTGTTCTGACTTGGAAGCCAGCCCTGCTCTGACCAGAAATTTGGACAGATGGTATCCAAAGGCCCTTTCCAGCCTCATTTTATTCTGTGTTTCTATTCTTGAGTGGTTTTGATAAATCAAGCACAGGAGTATTTTACGAATGACAAATTAAATAATTTCTTGCATCTTTTTGTGGTACAGAAAGCATAAATCTTACTAAATAAACTAAAACAATTCTCAGAAGGTATTAGGTGATCTAGTTAAGATAGACATTGAGTGGATTATCTAACATACTTGTATTTGGTTGTGGGTTCTTTTTTTAAAGAGATGATGTCTTAGTTCTAACAGCAAATGTCTGAGTCTTCAGTGAAGAAATCAGAGTTTTAATTCCTATTGCTCAATTCTTTTTCTTGCAGCATCATCTGTTCTAATTCTGATTTTGAACCACTAAAACCTGCCAGCTTCCCCTTACAGCTTGGATTCCAGCAGTTAGGTGGGAATCCTTGGAGCAGCAGTGGAGACGCAGAATTCACTGCTTATTCTGAAAATCGTGATTGTGTACTCCCGGCAGCACTTTGGCCCGTAGGGCTTTCACTGTCAGGAAAGGTGGCCCAGTGCCTGGCTTGATTTAACCCCAGGGAATTTTAGATGTGTTTTGGGGACATTATACTTGATTTTTTTTGTCTATGGCTTTTGAGGACACAGTTCCCTGGCCACCAACACTGGCTCAGCACATTCAGCAGAAAATTTGACATGGACAGTCGATTCCTGTCTGCATGACAGTACCGTCTATGCAGATTTTTAAGTACATATACTGGTTCTGTGCTGCCTGACAACTCCGTTTAACCTGGTAGTTAACTAAGCAAGATTTTTGTGAGCAGATCTGAACCAGTGTACAGTGATTTATGCCATAATGATGCTTGGTGTCATGAGGCCTGGATTTACTGCATCACCAAATAATGGTTTCAGCTAAAGGCCCACCACTTCTCAGTAACAGGTCATTTTCCCACTTACATGCAAAACTTAGGGCTTTTGTTTTCCAGAAGGCAGACAGGGTGAGATCTAGCTCTGAATTAGGGCAGTTAGAATCTGCATGAGTCTATAGCTGCACACATCCTTGTGACAACAGAGAGTTAGCAGTCCCTCTTACTCTGTGAATGCTTTCTAGCAATAAACCCGGTAGGAAGAAAGAAAACATTTAATTAGCTGCTTTAAGGCACAATTGTCTCATTCACGGAAGGTCAGTTGACACCTGCTAACTGCTCTCCTTGGAGGTGAGCTACACTCAAAGCCAGAAGGGCGGAAGTGGCCAAGGTGTGACATTTTTGCACAAAGCCATTGAAACGCACCCTCTGGAAGTGGCAATGTTTTCAAGTTAGCCCCAGGCACTCCCCCTCAGTTAGGGGTAAGGAGCACCATCCTTTGGGGAGCCGGAGGGAGGCTGCCTCTGAGCATGTGCCCACGGGAGTACATGAGAAAGAACCTGTATGTGCGATCTGAAGGGGACTGGAAACAATCTGGAGGGTTCAGTATCTATGGGAAAGCCCTGGAACTTACAACAGGAACCCAGCTTCTCTCCTTTCTCTTCAGGAGACAAGATCCAGGCCTATGAATCAAATACTATCCTCCATGGGACTTTCAAGTAAAGCACATAAATGCTGGGGCATTGATGGAGAATGGAGAACGGGGCCCACAGTAACTACCCCAGGCAGTCTGGCAACACCGCGGATCATTCCTACCTGGCGGCCTCATACTGAACATAATTTTCAAGCCTGCAGAGCACACAGAATCAAGGCTTTTCAGCTGCTTACGGGACTGCTATGCTCCACCTTCCTCAGGCACACTGAAGTTATCTCCCCTTTCACAAAGGAAACCATCCCAGACCAATTTTTCCAAGCCCATCCCTTCTGCCTTACCTGCCCCAGGACATCCCCAGCATATCCCTCCCCCTGCTTCAGTGGCAAGAAGCACCTTCCAGTCATCTGTATCTCGTGACAGGAGCACCACAGAAACCCCTTAAAACATTTCTACAAACAGGAGACCATGGAACCTGATTTCTTGGGGATTTGTGCTCTTTACCATTAGCTCTCCCCACAACATACTCAGATCCTACAATCATCCTGCTGCAGTGTTGTCGGGACCAGGTTTACTGCTCTCCCCATCTTACACAATAATGAGTGTGACTGCACATACCTCACAGACCTGGATCTCTTTAGGTCCAAACCTGGGCCCAACACTTTATCGTGGGGTTGAGCATAACCCTACAGCTTTACCAGGGGTTGGATTCTTTCCCT